>NC_092752.1:28832546-29087546 GCF_047496795.1 Chiloscyllium punctatum
TTGGTGTTCATGCCTTGCTGCAGGCTTCCGGCTGGCACAACAGCCTTTAATGTGGCGCACAGAGCGAGTACGGGGCAGGGAGGGTGTCCTCAAGATATACTGCACTGCTTCCAATATCATGGCTTCCTCCAACAGCAGCACACATTAGCGTACGATACATTCAACACATCAGACACACCCTACATGCTCTGCTTCTGTAGTATAGCCCATGACTGTGAGGGATTTTATCTTTAAATGGTGGTAAGTTCTCTCAGCAGCCATTCCAACCATGCCATTCAAAATCCACCGAACAGACATATTAGTCAGGGTTTTATCATTTCAAGTTTTTTGCATGTATGGAGCACAAAGAACTCTTTTAGGCCACAAAAAAATGGCATTTATTTATAGATCATGGATTCCAAAATTGAATTTGCTGTACAAATACGTCTGACTGTTTGGCACAACTGAACATTACAAATCCGCACGCTTCACTCTTCCATTTTTCTACAGTAAGCTCAAAAACAGACAAAATGCCCTTTTTAAGATGCAAGTTATCCTAGGACTTAAATCACAGCCTCACTTTCCATTGTCTAAACGGCATTGCAGCAAGGATGGTCTTCCTGAAAAATAATGACGTGCAGGTTAGGTGGATTGGCTATGCTAAATTGCCCATAGTGTCCAGGGATAGGTAGGCAAGGTGGATTCGCCATGGGAAATGCAGGGTTACAGGGATAGGGTAGGGGGTGGGACTGAGTGGGATGCTCTTTGAAGAGTAAGTATGGACCCGATGGGCCAAATAGCCTGTTTTTATGCTGGAGGGATTCTATGAATGTTACAGGATTCTGCTGACTGGGCCCACCAAAAATGTAAACTTACAACTGTCAGATACAAAGGTATATTCTGATGCCTAACATGTAGTTTCTGCAATTTCTTTTTCAGAATTCCAACATTTTCAGTTATAAATACAAGGACAAGGACGAGGGAAGCGGTTCATGGAGCACCACACCTCCCAGTTCCCATCCAAGCCATTCAACCACTCTGACTTGGAAATATATTGCCATTCCAACACTATTACTCGGTCAAAGTCTTGGAATTCCCTCCGTAAGAGCATTATGGGTCTACCGACAGCATATGGACTGCAGTCCATGTCAAAATGCAGCAAGATCTGGACGATATCCAGGCTTGGGCTGCAAAGTAGCCAGTAACATTCACGTCACACAATTGACAGATAAGAACCATCTCGAAAAAGAGACATTCTAACCAGCCCCACAGTCAATGGGTGTTACAATCACTGAATCCCTCACTATTCATGTTCTAGGGGTTTACATTGCCCAGAAACTGAACTAGACTAGCCATGTAAATGCTGCTTCAAGAAGCAACAAGAACAGGTCAGAGAGTTAGATTCCTGCAATGCATAATTCACCTCCTGACTCCCCAAAACCTCTCCATCATCTGCAAGGAGCAAGTCAGGAGTGTGCTAGAATACTGCCCACTTATCTGGAGGTGAGCAGCTCCAACAGCACTCAGGCAGTTTGATATCAGCCAGGACAAAACAGCCTGTTTGACTGGCCACAAACACTCCCCTCCCCTCTCACCCCAAGTACTAACGGTCAGTGCCACCAATGCATACTATCGACAAGATGCACTGCAGAAATTCACCAAGTCTCATTAGACTGCCCTTTCCAACCCATGAAGGACAAGGACAAGGACAAGGTCTAGGGAAGTGGTTCATGGAGCACCACACCTCCCAGACGTGCATTCAAGCCATTCAACCACCCTGACTTGGAAATATATTGCCATTCCAACACTATTACGGGGTCAAAATCCTGGAATTCCCTCCCTAAGAGCATTGTGGGTCTACCGACAGCATGTGAACTGCAGCCAATCAAGAGGGCAGCTCACCCCCACCATCTCAAGGGCAAATTGGGATGGACAATAAATGCTGTGCCATGAGTTATTTTTTAAAAAATCCACTAATTAATACAGATAATTAATTAATTAAAATTGGGGAAAGGATGGGGAGTAAATATTAAATATCTACTGAATATATTACTGAAATGCTCCTCAAAATGTGTCTGCTCATTGGATGTTTGGTTTGGGATACATAAAATAAAGACTTCATTGTGACCAAATTAGTACAGCCAATTTGGCATCTCTGACTCGTGATAAAGGGATACAAGAAGTTCTGGATGTGGTCAAAATGCCTATAAATAAAAACAGAATGGGTAAAAGGACTGATATCCTTTAATTTATACCGTTAAATGTCTTCTGCTTTTGTTGAGTAGGTTCAATTGCACTGTTTCTGGATTTTCACACATTAAAAATCAGTCTGGTAGATCACACCAACCTGGCTGAAAGTATATTTGATGATAGTGTAAAGGAATGCATAAATGTACATTTTGAACAATGAGGTCAGACTTCAACAACAAGCCCTAATCCTCCTGCACTGTGGACAGCATGTTCTACTCCCATGAGCAGTGTAGGCAACAGCAGGAAAACACAGCTGAAATAAACATTCTCAACACTGTTAAAAATATTCCTGATTATCTCTTTAAATGGCAAGTTCAGAAACTCACTATTAAATGACGATTTATATTAGTCCGCTCACCTCATGTATATGCCACTTCCAATTCTCCTCTCCCTTACTGAAAAAGTAGACAACCAATTCCCGGTACAGAAGTCAGAGCAGATACTTGGTTACCTCACTTGTCCGGGTCTTCAGTCAACTCTGTCTTTATCACAATATCCCTCCACTCTCCATGGACCAATCCTTATCCATCTATCTCCCACAGCATCAGCAAACCTCCAGCTTCACCACTTCATCACTCCTGTTCGCACTCCAACTCTCATACCACGTGAGCTCTTCGACATTTTACTTTGGAGCTCAGTGACACATATCACTCCCTTACATCTGCCAGATGCTGGACACACATCCATCTCATGCATCATTTGGCTCTTGGCTTCATTTGCTCAATTGCTATGCACCTACTTGGAAGCTGCCAGCCCCTGTGGCTTACATTGTATTTTTTTTCTAAAATACAGAGAGAGGCGAACAGTCAAGGAACTGAACATGTTGCAGTATGGCATTCTGCTAAATCAATGTCATATCAATGGCATTTTCCAGCACTTGTGTTACAACCAAATGGCCGTGTGTGAAAGCGAAAGGGGAACTTAGTGGGGTCATGGGGGCAGTTGAGGTCAGTCAGACAGTATCACTACAGTCAAGAGCACTGGTCCTACCAGAGACCAGGGAATTAGGTGTTCACAGTCCAAAGATTGGGCCATGGTCACATCTACTGTCAAGTGCAACCAGTGCAGTACTTACAGATCTGTGAGTCAGGCTGCTGTGGAGAATATCCGTCCAGGGAATGGGTCTATCCCTGCAGTGAGACAGGGAAGGATTGGGTCTGGAGAAAGGGAGGTGGACGAGAGAACTGTTAGCGATTATTCAGGGCAGGAGAGTGAATAGTGGCTGTACTATAGTCGGGTGGCTGAGAGGAGATGGTGGTGGAGTGCAGAATATCATTCATCTTCTTCCTCCAGCCCAAGTACTGATCCGGGTTGCTATCTCGGCTGACCATGTTTGATGACATGAATTCCTTTGCCAATCAGTGGGATTCAGCATAGCTCTCCTCTCCATCAGTACCTCCAGGTCTCTGTCAGCAAACCTGGGGCCTAACTTCCCTCTCTGGGCCATTTCCTGATGTTTAGACTCAAGCAGCATAGAGTGGAGGGAAGTTCCTGGTTTGCAGTCTCTGAAGTGGGATGTGACTGGAATTCACATGCACAGTGTGAACAAGGTGTCACACGAAGGGCTCTGAACAGCCCTGACACATAAATAATGTGAGGAAGAGCAGACAATTATGTGAGAAATGCCCATGAGAGTCATGGTGGACAGGGTGCCATGAATCCTACTTGGGAAAAAAAGACTTTGCCAAAACATGTGAATCCTATGTTTTGCCAATGAATCATGGACAGAAAATGGTAGAATGAAAACCAATTCTAAGACATAACTGAGTAACACCCACATCCAATTAAAAAAAAAAGAAATCTTATTAAAACAAAGATTTTCTAAATTTGGAGAATAAAATTCAACATAGCAGGAGTTTCAATAAATTATTTTTAGAAGACATGTTTTTGGAAGAAGTCTGAAATCACAACACAGTGTATATTGCCACATACCTGCAAGGACTTGAGCCAAACCATATCCAAAGATATTAAACACTGAACATTCGACAACTATTTTCACTAAAGAGCCTACGTGTTTGTGTAACCGAATATTATTTTCCTCAGATTCAGTATTCCTAATGTAATTACAGTACATTAATCCTCAAAGCTCTGGTCTTTTTAACATTGAAGGGGATTCTCACATCAAGTGGTATTCTAAGCAAGAGATTCTGTCACGTTCATTAACCAGCCAAGTGATTTACACCCAGAATGACAGAACCTTTAAACCCTTCCCCCACCTCAGCTTACAACAGGATCTTGATCAGATGGGCCAATGGGCTGAGAAGTGGCAGATGGAGTTTAATTCAGATAAATGCGAGGTGCTGCATTTTGGGAAAGCAAATCTTAGCAGGACTTATATACTTAATGGTAAGGTCCTATAGAATGTTGCTGAACAAAGAGCCTTTGGAGTGCAGCTTCATAGCTCCTTGAAAGTGGAGTCGCAGTTCGATAGGATAGTGAAGAAGGCGTTTGGCATGCTTTCCTTTATTGGTCAGAGTACTGAGTACAGGAGTTGGGAGGTCATGTTGCGGCTGTACAGGACATTGGTTAAGCCACTGTTGGAATATTGCATACAATTCTGGTTTCCTTCCTAGAGAAAAGATGTTGTGAAATTCGAAATGGTTCGGAATAGATTTACAAGGATGTTGCCAGAGTTGGAGGATGAGAGCTCTGGGGAAAGGTTGAGCAAGCTGGGACAGTTTTCCCCGAAGCGTTGGAAGCTGAGGGGTGACCTTATAGACGTTTATAAAGTCTTGAGGGACATGGATAGGATAAATAGACAAAGTCTTTTCACTGGGATGGGGGAGTCAAGAACTAGAGGGCATAGGTTTAGGGTGAGAGGGGAAAGATATAAAAGAGACCTAAGGGGCAACATTTTCACGCAGAGGGTGGTATGTGTATGGAATGAGCTGCCAGAGGAAGTGATGGAGGCTGGTACAATTGCAACATTGAAGAGGCATCTGGATGGGTATGTGAATAGGAAAGGTTTAGAGGGATATGGGCCGGGTGCTGGTCAGCATGGACGGGTTGGTCCGAAGGGTCTGTTACCATGCTGTACATCTCTGTGGCTCGATGACTGGCAATTACATTTTCTTCTTAATGTCTTTGTGGAGAGTGACAGATTGAATGGAGTTCCCACCACTCTGCTCGAATGGCATGTACTCAAGCCCATAACTCAGAAAAGCATCCTCTCCTGCAGGGTTTCTCAAACCAGTGGGGTGCAAAGGTCATCTAAGTGCACCCTCAAGAATTGACATGCATGCCAACATGCAGCCACAGGTTTCTCACTAACAAGCACATCATTTTCTCATTTTGTTCCTTTTTCTATAACTTAGCAATAAAACAGATTCTCAGCAAACACTCCACAATTTTTAATTTCCTTTTAAAAAATCCGCAAACAGTTACGATGGTGCTGAAATGCATGCAAACGTAAAACTAACTTCTCACAAAACAAAAATCAGGTTTTGTTTTTCTCATGGTAGAGAGCAAAGGCTTTTTTGACAAAATGCTTGGCGGCAAAAGGTTGAGAATTGCCGCTCTACTGCACATGTAAACATCTCCATTACACATACAAAGTCTTCTTGCAGCTTTTCTCTGTGACACTGCCAATTCAGTTCTGATGAATTGCAATTTGGGAGCAATTTCCAACTGCAGATTCATGTTCAGTGAAGATCTGGATTAAGATTGTCTTGAACTGGTTTCAATATAGGGCCATTAAAGCCACCAGGCAAAAGACGTTCTTTGTCTGATCACAATGGGCTGTGTTCAAATCCAACACCTGAAGGTAGACATTGCAGCATCCAACCCCATAAAGAACTGGATCTTACTTTTCATAAATAATCCAACTGTCAGCAGCAGAAGTACGCCATGAAACAACAAACTTATGTACAATTGTAACCGATTTTATGGAGCTGCTGTTTTGTTGCAAGTGAACAACAAGACTTTGACAGTAGATAGTTCAAAGGGAAATCGGACAAGTTTGAACAAGTAATTTTCTGACGAGATTGGATTATTCTTTGTAAAAGAATAAAATCTTTGTCTTTGAAAAAGTTCAGAAATATAATTAGTTACATACTTCTGTCTACACCACTTAAACTCCTGTTAACATGTTCTGCCATACTTTAGTATCAATGTTTTCACATTATGAGTTCCGATGTGAGGTTTATCTATGTAGCCTGTGATTGTGTAATCTCAGCACTAAGTTCTCAAAAGACCCTCAGAAGACTTTCTTTAATTTTTTTTGTCCAATCTTCCTCTCTTTGACTGAAATTTCTAGTGACAGAAATAAAGATGTGAACTAAATTAAGAATCAAAAGTGTTTTAAAATAACATGATTCATTTTATCCATGGATTATTCATTGTGCTGCGGGCTTGGAGGTGGGGTTTGGGGTTTGACTCTGAGCTGAATTTGGATTGTGTGTTCTGAGCAAGTGCACGGCAGACCTCCCAAGATCTGGAACCCAGCTAGCGGCTCGTTTTTAGCTCCTAAGCTATGTCATCTTCCTCAGCGTTCCCCATCCAAAACAGAGCCAATCCTGACAATCAGACTGACTTCCAGGCTCCTCCCTCTCACTTGGAAAGCCTGCCCTACACCATACTGAGGGCATGGATTCACATCGATGATCACAACAGGATAAGGAAAAGCAGGAAAGACAAGAAACCAAAAGAAACTGGCAGAAACATGGGCCCCCAACTTAAAGAATTTTTGAATGAAAATAAATTGAATTTTAAAAACAAATGGCGCATTTTTTAAGAGAAATAAACAGGAAGTGGTAGTAAAATTTGGCAGGGAGAAGGATTACAAATTTAGGCGATCAAGTCTTTTACCTCCTGCCTTTGGGGAGGTTCGTGAGGGAAAGATAACAGTAACTGTTGATCATGAGGAAGATAGGAGAATATGGAGTTCAGTGGGTAGTTCAAGGAGGAAGAGCAATGGAGGAGATAGTTGTGTGTACCCAGAGCTGGCTATGACCGAGAGCTTGTTATCTGGTCAGAAGATACATGAGAGCACCACCAGCTGCTAGTTTCTCTCCAAGTCACTCACTGTCCTGACTTGGAAGTATACTGTTGCTGTATCAAAGTCTTAGAGCTCCCTCCATAACAACGTTGTTGGTCTTCTTGCAGCAAATGGACTGCAGCAGATCAAGAGACAGCTCACCAGCACTTTCTCAAGGAGAAAATGAGGACTGCTGAGGCTGGAGTCAAAACATGTGGTGGTGGAAAAGCACAGCAGGTCAGGCAGCAGCCGAGGAGCAGGAGAGTTGATGTTTTGGGTACAAGCCCCTCATCAGGAACGGGGAGTGGGGAAAGGGGCTGAGAGATAAATAGGAGGGTTTGGGGCTGGGGGTGGGGGGGTGGCTTGGAAGGTGGATGCTGCTGGGGGTGATGGTGATAAGTCGGAGTAGAGGGTGAAGTGGATGGGTGGGAAGGAAGATGGACAGGTGGGAGAAGTTCAGGAAGACGGTGCCGAGTTGGAGGGTTGGATCTGGGATAAAGGTGGGGTGAGGAGAGACGAGGAAACTGGTGAAATCGAGGTTGATCAAGGACACTTTCTCAAGGACAACTTGGAATGAGCAATAAATACTGGCCAGCCAGCAACACCCACATTTCATGAATTAATTTTTAAAAAATCTTATCAGTTTAAATATTACCATGGAGGGTAGGATAGCAAATGATGAGTTGCCAGGTAGAAGTGTGCTACAGTCAGGCCAGATGCAAAAAGCTGATATATTGGCCCACTGTATGGTGAGGGTCCTAACCAATCCGACTTGAAGCTCCTCATATTACAATGTCAATGTGGTTACAAACAGCCTGCATCCATCTACATCTTCTAAGTGTGTGGGTTCTTTAAGGGCCCACATGGCCGAGTGAGTATGAGGGAAGCCACATCTTCATCTAATGATGAAGTAACATACACAAGATGTAGTTTATTGTATCTCTGTGCAAGTTACAAGAATAGGCTCTACGTTATTACAAAGGTCGTTGAGAAGATGCAGATTTTGGTCTGTCTCCTAAGAGAACCTATAGTTATCTAATTCTCATACATCCATCACTGCTGCTGGTACTTATTGCTCTCTCAAACTTTGCCAGACCCATAGACAGTTGACAAGTAAGTGCTGATAAACTTGCACATGGAGATGCTGGGTGTGTCAGCTGAACTGTCAGTGTCAGACAGCATGAAGTCATTTGGTCCAATTTAGCAGAGGGCATACTCTCACTAGTCCTCTGCTCAAGTTGCTCATCGTCCTGCAGACTTAGACGCACTGCCACAGCTGCTCCCCTACCTGTTGCAGCACGTGAGCAGACAGACCATGTCATCCTCCGCCTTCCCATAAATCCACAGTACTTGCAAAAACTGCAATAGCCAAAGTTCTAAAAATCATTTCACCTTCACCTTTGAAGCCTGACTTTAGGTCTCTCTCTCTCTCTCTCTCCTGGAACACCTGATCTTTGGAGAAATGTAACAAGAATTGTATAATGGGGCTGTACATTCCAAATACGGTATCCCATTAACTAATCAGATCACTGAGTTAGCTGCTTCTGCTTCAAGCGGGGCACGCATGCGGAAGCCCTTCTCAAAGTGGCAAGCTACAGGGGTCTGTGCTAAAATCAGCCACCCTCAACACAGCAGTTCCTCCTCAGAGGGAATCAGCTTCTCTAGCACCAAAAGAGTTAACTTTCACACCAACCAAATCTTCGGGAATTCTAACACTGCTTCATTTAGTAAAAAATGCTTGTGCTTTCAAAAGTGCCATGTAGCCAAAATTCCTTTTGCCTCATTAACAGAATTTTAACTGAATACGCAACTATCCAAAGACATCTTTACATTTGGTAGAGAATTATTTGGTCATTGGACTGAATCAACTATGTCAGCCATGGCTCGTTGACCCCATAACCATCTGACCCGGAGGTCAAGGCCCCCTTCAGAGATTTAAACACTAAATTCTGGGCTGACGCTGTATGGCGATGCTGATGGGATGCTGCAATACTGGAGGTGCCAGCTCTCAACTGAGATTATACACCAAGGCCCACATCAATAACAGTCATATAGATGGACAGCACAGAAACAGACCCTTCGGTCCAACTCGTCCATGCTGACCAGTTATCCCAACCCAATCTAGTCCCACCTGTCAGCACCCGGCCCATATCCCTCCAAACCCTTCCTATTCATATACCCATCCAGATGCCTCTTCAATGTTGCAATTGTACTAGCCTCCACCACATCCTCTGGCAGCTCATTCCATACACATACCACCCTCTGCGTGAAAATGTTGCCCCTTAGGTCTCTTTTATATCTTTCCCCTCACCCTAAACCTATGCCCTCTAGTTCTGGAGTCACCCACCCCAGGGAAAAGACTTTGCCTATTTATCCTATCCATGCCCCTCATGATTTTATAAACCTCTATAAGGTCACCCCTCAGCTTTCGACGCTCCAGGGAAAACAGCCCCAGCCTATTCAGCCTCTCCCTATAGCTCAAATCCTCCAACCCCGGCAACATCCTTGTAAATCTTTTCTGAAACCTATTAAGTTTCATAACATTCTTCCGATAGGAAGGAGACCAGAAGTGCATGCAATATTCTAACAGTGGCCTAACCAATGTCCTGTACAGCCGCAGCATGACCTCTCAACTCCTGTACTCAATACACTGACCAATAAAGGAAAGCATACCAAACGTCTTTTTCACTATCCTATCTACTTGCGACTCCACTTTCAAGGAGCTATGAACCTGCACTCCAAAGTCTCTTTGTTCAGCAACATTCCATAGGACCTTACCATTAAGTGTATAAGTCCTACTAAGATTTGCTTTTCCAAAATGCAGCACCTCGCATTTATCTGAATTAAACTCCATCTGCCACTTCTCAGCCCATTGACCCATCTGATCAAGATCCTGTTGTAATCTGAGGTAACCTTCTTCACTAGGAGAAAGTGAGGACTGCAGATGCTGGAGATCAGAGCTTAAAAATGTGTTGCTGGAAAAGCGCAGCAGGTCAGGCAGCATCCAAGGAACAGGAGAATGCCGCCTGACCTGCTGCGCTTTTCCAGCAACACATTTTTAACCTTCTTCACTGTCCACTACACCTTCAATTTTGGTGTCATCAGCAAACTTACTAACTGTACCTCTTATGCTCACATCCAAATCATTTATATAAATGATGAAAAGTAGAGGACCCAGCACTGATCCTTGTTTGTGTTTAAAGAGCAGAGAGGTATCCTAGTCAATATGTACTCCTCAACAAACGTTTAAAAAAATCCCAAAACATAGGTTTCCTGTCTCATTGCTACTGGTGTGTGATGATGATGAGGAATACTAAATGAACATTTTGCATCAGCTGTTACTGTGGAGAAAGAAATGGAGGCAAAAGCATTCTGGGAAATAAACAAGGACTTTTTTTTTAGAAACAGTTCACATTACAGAAGAGGAAGTGCTGCAGGTCTTAGGAAACATAACGGTGGATAAAGCTCCAGAACCTGATCAAGCGCATCACGGGACACTGTGGGACATTAGAGAAGAAATTACGGGGCCCCTAGCAGAAATATTTGTATCATCTTTAACAATGGGTGAGGTGCTGGAGGGTTGTAGGGTGGCTAATGTTGGACCTTTATTTAAAAATGGCTGTAAGTAAAAGTCTAGGAACTACCAAGCTGTGAGCCTAACATCAGTGGTGTGTAGATTATTGGTGATTCTGAAATATAGGAATTACTATACATACATTTGGAAAGGCAAGGACTAATTAGGGATAGTCAGCATTGTTTTGTGCAAGGGAAATCATTTCTCACAAACTTTATTGAATTTTTTATGGAAATAACCAAAATGATTGATGAGGGCAGAGCGACAGACGTAGTTTGCATGGACTTTAGTAAAGCTTTTGACAAGGTTCGGTGTGGTAGACTAACTTGTAAAGTTAGATCACATGGGATTCAGGGTGAGCTTGCCAAATGGATACAAAATTAACTTGATGGTACGATACAGAGGGTGGTGTTGGAGGGTTGCTTTTTGGACTGGAGGCCTGTGACCAGACACTTTCCAAAGGGATTCAAATGGGTCATTTATAGAAATGATTTGAATGAGAATATAAGAGGGTTGGTTAGTAAGTTTACAGATGAACTTAAGGGCGGTGGTACAGTGGACAGTGAAGAAGGTTATCTAAAATTACAAAGAGATGTTGATCAGTTGGGTCAATGGACTGTGAAGTGGCAGGTGGAGTTTAATTCGAATCAATGTGAGGTATTGCATTTTGGTAAAACAAACAAGGGTTGGACTGATACAATTAATGGTTTCCAGCATCTGCAGTCATTGTTTTTACCCACAATTAATGGTAGGGCAGGGTGCGTTGTAAAAGAGAGAGACCTGGGGTTTGGATACATAATTCTTTGAAATTTGCATCACAGGTAGACAGGATGATTAAAAGGGTGTTCAGCATACTTGCCTTCATTGCTCAGAGCTTTTGAGTACAGGAGTTGGGATGTCATGTTGAGGTTGTATAGGATGTTAGTGAGGCCTCTTCTGCAATACTGTGTGCAATTCTGGTCACCATATTATTATTCAATTGGAAGGATATTATTCAATTGGAGGTGATTCAGAAAAGATTTACCAGGATGTTGCCTGGAATGGAGGGTCTGAGTTATAAAAATCGGCTGAGACATTTTGGTCTGGAGTACAGAAGTTGAGGGGTAACCTTATTGAGGTTTATAACATCATGAGGGGCATAGATAAGGTGAATGACAAGGCTCTTTTCTCTAGGGTGTGGGAGTTCAAACCAAATGTGAGGTGCTGAAGTTTGGGAAAGCAAACCTTAGCAGGACTTATACACTTAATGGTAAGGTCCTAGGGAGTGTTGCTGAACAAAGAGACCTTGGAGTGCAGGTTAATAGTTCCTTGAAAGTAGAGTCGCAGGTAGATAGGATAGTGAAGGCGGCGTTTGATATACTTTCTTTTATTGGTCAGTGTACTGAGTACAAGGGTTGGGAAGTCATGTTGCCGCGGTACAGAACACTGGTTAGGCCAGTGTTGGAATATTGCGTGCAATTCTGGTCTCCTTCCTATCGGAAGGATGTTGTGAAACTTTAAACGGTTCAAGAAGGATTTACAAGGGTTGCCAGGGTCGGAGGACTTGAGCTATAGGGAGAGGTTGAATCAGCAAGGGCTGTCTTCCCTGGAGCATCGGAGGCTGAGGGGTTCCTTGGCGGGGGGGGGGGGGGGAGTCCAGACCTAGAGGACATAGATTTAGGGCGAAAGGGACAAGATATAAAAGAGACCTAAGGGAAACGTTTTCACACAGAGGACGGTGCATGCGTGGAATGAGCTGCCAGAGGAAGTGGTGGAGTCTGGTACAATTCCAATATTTAAGAGGCATTTGGATGGGTATATGAATAAGAAGGGTTTGGAGGGATATGGGCCGGGTGCTGGCAGGTGGGACTAGATTGGGTTGGGATATCTGGTTGGCATGGACAGGTTGGACCAAAGGGTCTGTTTCCAGGCTGTACATCTCTATGACTTGGGGTCATATTTTTAAGGTCGGGGAGAAAGATTTAAAAAGGACATGAGGGGCAACGTTTTTAGACAGAGAAAGATTCTGGAACGAACTGCCAGAGAAAGTGGTGAACGCAGATATAGTTGCAATATTTAAAAGATATTCGGACAAGTATATGAATAGAAAAGGTTGGCAAGGATGAGGGCCAAACACAGGAAGTGGGAAATAGTTCAGTTTGGGAACATTGTTGGTCTGGACTGATTGGACCGAAGGGTCTGTTTCCATGTTGTATGATTCATGGACTTTAAGTATTGTTTTCAGGCTTACTTCTTTCAAGGGATAACCGTAAATGGCAAGGCCATTCACCTGTAATTGTCTTTGACCTGAATGGATTGCTCGGACATTTAAAAGGGCAGCTAAGAGTCTGAAGTTACATGTAGGCCAACCCAAGCAAGGATGGCTAATCTCCTTTCTGTAAGGATCTTAGTGAACCAGATGGGTTTTAAATGACAATTAATAATAACATCACGGTAATTAGCTTTCATTTCAAGATTTATTCTATTAAGTAAATTTAACCACTAGCTGCTGTACTCTGATTCAACCCCACATTGCCAGATCATTAACCTGGATCTCTGAGTCAGCCGTCCTTGCTGCCATGCTTCCCGCATTATTCTGGTGAATACAATTCATTGGTTATAAAAATATGTCCAGAAGCCCTAAGATTACGGAGAACAAATTTATATATGAATGCACATAGGTGTTCTTTGGAGAAAAAACTTTTTTAAAAATTGCACATATATGTAAGGAGGTGAGAAACATTTTATATCTCATTCATTTTTAAAGGGAGATTGCTAATAGGAAAGAATGTTTGTGCTGTATATCAGAAATAGGAAAGAATGTTTGTGCTGTATATCAGAACCAGTGCTGTCATAGTGCCCCATTGGTAGTTGAATAATTTGAGCTCTCTAAAAACAGGCAGAAAGTGCTATAGCTGAGCAAACAAAATGATTTATTTACATCGTTTCCTGCTGATTCATTCCTTCTTGCTGATAGAAACACTAAGGCTGCAAATTTGGAAACCCCCCAAAAATGACCATAGGGATCGAAATGTGCAATTAACCTGCATTGTTTGCCTCTAATGTAAAGAATGCATGAACTTTAGGAGTACAGCCAAAGACACATTAAGGCAGTCACAAAGCAAGGGTGAATATTTGTTATTGCTTGCAATATGGAGTGGTTTGACTTAAAAAATTGGTTTTGGAATGTGTATTTTGTGTTGGCATTTCCTTTTGCAAAGAGGCAAGAGGATGCTGCTACGATTTAGAGAGGGAAGGAGTGGAATGGTGAATAGGGTATCAGGGTTGTTTTTACTGGTATCACAGCCAGACAAAGTGATCGCGGATAGTCTGACCAGAAAGGGGGTTGGTTGCTTGCTTCCTTCCATTCTCCTCAGCCGATTGCCTGGCGAGGGCTGCACACACACAATGCTGTGGGATGCAGCAGGTCCATTTAAACCACTCAAGCTATACTCTGTTGTGAACTCCAGACATCTAACAGAACACTTCTGCAGCAATAGACATGTTAAACCAATCTCAATGGTTTCCCTATCACACTCTGAATGGCAGCATGACACGCCTTATCATCTGCTAACACTGCATTGTCACTCTGTCCCCTTCTCTCTGGCAAGTGAGAATTCAATGTATTCTGCTCTCACGCAATGTAGAGCCTCTCAGCAACAGTAGAAAGTGAAATGTCGCAAACAATACCACTTCTAAGCTGGGAGGAGCTAGACACAATGTCGCTGCCAAGTCACCTTCACTGCCGTTGGCAATGTGGCAATTTGGCTGCTACAGGTAGCAGATTTCAGTGAGGAACTGTTTAGTGAACTGGGGACATTGCTCACCCTGGTTCTTTCTAAGGTTCAGGTCAGAGACCTGCTGCCTGAACAGCCTGGGCTGATTGGGTTATCTGTACGGATAGCCCCTCTCTCTCAACTCCTCCTCCAGCTTCGAGCAGCTTGTTCAGCACTGAGTTGCCTCCCTGTTGTGCTGCAGCTGGCCGGTGGGGTGGGGGGGGGGGGGGGGGGGGGGGGCGGTGTGGAGACACTGGGGGCAACATACCCCAACCACAGCTCTAAGTAAACGCTGAATCCTTGAAGCGAGGGTGGATTTATTCAGCAGGAGATGTAACACTAATGCCTGTGGACTTCAGCAACTTTGAAAAAAACTTTGGAAACGGACAACTTTTTCTCAATCACAGCAAGGGCCAGCAGATGTCAGTCTATAACCCACCTGAAAGTTAGTTGACAATCCCTATCAAAAACACTGGAGAATATTTTTTCCTGCGGCTGAACACACAATAAGCAGGGGAAAGTTAAGAAAGGGCAAAGTGGTAGTCATACACTGAGTGACTTCACAACCTGCTAACTCTGTAGTTTCCTTTGGCAGATGCTCACACACTCAAAACAATGGCTAATGCTGGAGTGTGTTCATGTGCCACTAGTGCCACTTTGGAATCAAAAGGGCACTTCAACTGGTGAAAAACAAATTGTTACACAGAGCAGCTTCAATGCCTAAGCCTCTTGGCACTCACCTTGATGGTGAGGTAAATTTTGCTGGCCAAATTGCAAATCCAAAACTGCATTTGCCCTACCTTTTCAAGATGCCGTACTCCAGAATCAATAACACACAATGCGACTGAACAATAAAGTACCGATTATCTCACTGAAACAGTAACGCCAGTTCTCGAGACCGATTCTCAACAGTTCCTCCCATCCACCTTCTAATCCCAAAAGGGCAATTTGATCACCAGTAGCACAAAGGATGATGATATAATAATCCATTATTTTGCTTTGTTCTGCACTCTTTTATCCAGTTCAAAAGACTCAACCCAGTGCAGGTATCCCAGGGGATCTGAAGCTAATGACCTGAACCATCTGGGCTACCTGGAGTGACACACAGTCAAAGCAATATACTGAGGTAAAAATGCATGGTTTCTGAGCAATTACTGCAAATGATTTATGCGCTCAGTCAAGTGCCCCTTTCCGAGAGTTTATTTATGTTCACTGATCTCAGCTGAAGTCTGGGTTGGAAACTTCTGTCTCTTTCTTTAATAAGCAGGATACGGAATTTAAAAAAAAAATTAAGTGTACTTCACTTTGAAAGTTCCATATTTTCTAAGCATAAATTATTCCAAATTTAAAGACAATTAATAGTCTTCAAATATTTATCTACATGTTAAATGATTGAGTTTTTGAGGAGAGCATCTATCTTCAAATCAATAAATCGATACACAGTCTTACATTAATAGTATGGAACACCAGCTCTCAGGTAGAGACATGGGACCTGTTGAGTATGGCACTTGTCCTGTGTAACCACCAGCCCACAACTGAAGGTTAATAGAGATTACAAGTATCTGTTTTCTACATCTCTTTGCTTCACATATTGAATCCTGGCTCTTGTCATAAGATTTTTTACTAGTGGCTGGCCAATGATGTGCCTTTAATGCAGAGGTGACAGTGGGTAACCAGGCCTTAGTTGGCAATCTGTTGGTTATTTAATGAGACATTGCAAATAGCTTTGAAAGCTTGATATTCACCATTCCTACTGATTCGTTATATACTGTAATGGTTATTTTACTGGCGCGTCATCTTTGTTCTTTCAAGAACATAAATATGTTGCTAATTTTGAGCCCCGGAGACCTGTGTCAATTTTGAAAACCCGTTTTGTCTGGAGGAGATTGCAGGGAAGATGCCCCAAGGTGTGGTATGTTGGCAAGACCATGCAGACGCTAAGACAATGGACGAATGTGCAACAATAGCCAGCCGGGAATATTTCCTCCCAGTCGGGGAACACATCAGTGGTCAAGGACATCTGATCTTCCGGTATGCATCTGCCAAGGTGGCCTCTGAGATACACAACAACGCAGAATCGCTGGGCAGAAATTAGTAGCCAAGTTCCATACCCATGAAGATGGCCTGAACCGTGGACTTGGGTTAATGTCGCGCTACATGTAACCCCACCATACTGTTCTGCATCTGCAAAACCTTCCTTAATGTCCTTTTTTGACACTACCACCTTGATAACTTGTTACGATTTCTCTCCCTTAATTAGCTTGTACAGTTTTGGATTACTTGTTACTTTGGGTGGACCTTCGGCATGTGACTCTTATACCTAGCATATTATTCCAAACATTTGGTTTGTCTCCAGCATCACTTTATTTTTAATTTTTTGTAATTATCCCTCTGCCTCAGTTAACCGGATTACAGTGATCCCTTCACGTGTTAGTCAGCTGTTGACACTTTACTCACACCATCTTACACTCTCGATCACCTGCAGGGAACTATTATTTGGCTCATTGACACTCCACTCACATCATCTGTATGATCATTTGATCTCTCTGATTATAAAGTCTGTGCCTGGGTGCTCTCTTCACTTCACCTGACGAAGGGACAACACTCCAAAAGCTTGTGATTTCAAATTTACCTGTTGGACTACACCACGTGTCATGAGACCTTTGAGTCTGTAGAAGATGGTTAATAACATGGCACCAGCCAGTGGATTATCTGATTGTGTTGGCATTGTTCATAAGCCCTTCCAGGATTCATAGCTAGGCAATAAATGCCTGGGTCAAGATTAAGATTACTACATCATTTCTGTATTAAAACGTGTAAAACAACAAAAAAAAACTCAAAAGAATCTAATACCAGATAATCACAAGAACAGAGTCTGATATTGAGCTGTAATTAAACATTCCTGAGGATCTACAGTTTTGAGTAACAATCAGTTGATCTTTACCACATCTGATGACATTATCTTACAATCTTATTGCTAAGAAGTATGCAGTTTTCAGACTCCTATCTAGCAGCAGGATTATTGATGGCAAATACAATGCAAAAACCTAACAACTGTAATGGTCACAATATAAAATGGTTACTTCAACATGAGAGGCATCCTTTGAAACAAAACAAGTATTTTTCTCTCTGAATTCTGTGTTTGCTACACCAGCAGCTGTCAGGCAATGAAAAAGAAACCACAATTATCCCCTTCCTGTTTATTGTACCCCACAAGGTGTTGTTGTCTTCCTTTGCCTGACTATCTTGGTCACTGACCTTTGCCCACAACCATGGGCACTTCCTGGTCAGCTCAAAGTAGGCATGTTTCTGGTTGATGATACCTGGGTGTTACACACTTCTTCTTGAGTTGCGTCATCTTTGGCTGTATTGGTCTTCTCCTCATAAGTGCTGAACATTTAACCTCAGTTGACAAGTCGGGGGAGAGTCAATCAGGCGAACAGATCTACAAATTGGTTTGGGTTTGATGCTGGGCCCTGACTGCATTCCTTCTCGCTGTACTCAGCAAGGGATGGATATGGATATAAAAGGACATAACCCAGCCCAGGATTTACCAATGGCTTTGTTTGGGAGGGGCAGGAGCCTGCCCTGTTGTACAGTGGCATGGACATCACCCACATTTGTGTAAATGACAAGAGCTCCTCCTGACTCTGTAATGGTGGATAAGGTCAGCAGCAGTGCTCTCAGAAAGGTCTGATTTTGGCCGAATTATTTGAAAGATTTCAGCGGGATGTCATAAATAGGGAGTGGCCATTGGACTGGTTGCAAGATGTGGGATTATATACACCCAGGGAAAGGGAAACAAAGGAAGAAAAGGTGTGGAAACCAAGGGCGGTCTGGCGTTTTCTTATCTGTGCTTCTAACATTGATATAATGTCTAACTACCTTAACATCACATGCAAGTGATGAAATGATACATTTTGATACCAATAGAACCCTTTGTTAAAAAATGTTGTTTACTGTTCATAGTCCAAACTCTTTTTCAGAAAGACAGTGTACCTTTAATACATTTCCAGTTTAGCTTCAAACTAGGAAGAATGATACAGCCTTCATTAAACCAACTGATCAAAGAGGTACCAAGTGGACTGGAGGGAGGCAGTATTTCAGGGACAGGTAATCCAGCCATAGTTACAGCCAGATAAAGGTACATAAATTAGGATAGAAATGTGAACAAGTATGCTGCAAAACTGTACTCGCTTCTGAAGCGCATCAATCAATAAATTTGAATTAAGACATTACTTATCCGTACTTGCAGAAGGAAGACGAACCATATAAAGGTTACTCAACAGTCTTCAAAATTCCATTGTTTATATACTAATTACCTTTATGTACTATCACCCAATCGTTCACAATACAGACACTGCAGGAAAGAACATTAAGGTCCCTTCAAAACCTAAATATTATTAATTTATGTCATAAAGTCCCATTTTCTATAACCAGGTAAAGGCTACAATGTTAGTCAGCAACACAATCCCCAGCGACCATTTATCTTGTCATTCTTCAAAATGGAGCATGTGAGGCCTCAGCTGGTTACTGTTATATTCTCAGACTGTCACTGAACATTTCTGTGTAAGACAAATGGCTCTGCAATTTGAATCTTCATGCATGTGCCTTTCTGTCTCTATTGCTTCTAGCTTTTCCCCATCTCATTTGCTTCTTTCTGACTTCCTTTTCTCTCTTAATTTTCCTCCATCTCCTTCTTTTGTTTGTTATTTGCCTTTTCTTCGTTTAACTCTCACAGTCACTCTCTATCTTCTGTGTCTCCTGGTTGCATAATTTCCATCTGCCAGTTCGACTTCCCAGCACAAACAGCATTTTAACAAGCAATTGTTTGGCAGGTTCTTGTTGGTGCCAAATAAACAACAACAAAAGCCGAGAGTGCTTTGACAATACCACACCTCGCCTCCTTGCAGCCCTTGGCATCTACATTTTACACTGATCACAAACCTGAAACAAACTGTACTGGAAGGATTTGAGCAATTCTTTCGTGAAATTTTAAGGATGACAGGCTATTTCTGTAAAGCAAGGATATACAGCATTTTTAGTCAAGGAAAAAAAGTCAAATATTTAAAGGAGGCATCACGACTGCTTTTCATGATATAAGCGCAGCCTAATGATTCACTAGAATATGTTACAGGAGTCACCACTCACTCTTATGTTTCAAAGGATTACAATATACACGGCAGGTGGACGAAGATGCACTCAATCACACTTGAAAGTGGGATTGATAACCCAAGAGTGCTCCAGTAATGCTATAATGCAAATGTGCAGTAATTGTATTCAGCTTCAGCCTTTCTTTTCCCAATATAGTATGATATATTCAAGTCTGGTTGTACTGTGATACAGTCAGTGCGATATCCCATCGCATGGTGCAGCAAGTAATCTCTGCAACATGTCATCATAGCTTCAAATTGTTTCAGGAGATTAGCTGACAATTTACTCTGACAATTTATGCTGCAGTACTTACAGCACGGCTGAACCTCCACTCGTCTGACAAGTCACTGAACCTGGTACGAATTTTAATCTTCATTTGCAGGTAGGCCCCAGCAGTATTCCCACCCGTGCTGCGGAAGCTGCTTTGGGAATGTAAATGGCTGCTATTTGTCTTGGTTACCTGCCCCAGTGACTGGGTCTGGCTACTTGTGGGATGGCAGAAGGAGAAGATTATTCTTGTACTTAAAATTTAAAAGTTGCAGCCAGAAAGTAGGCAGAGGTCTTGGAATTGGCTGGAAGCAAATGTAGGTAAAAACAATGAGGTAAAAACAATGACTGCAGATGCTGGAAACCAGATTCTGGATTAGTGGTGCTGGAAGAGCACAGCAGTTCAGGCAGCATCCAAGGAGCTTCGAAATCAACGTTTCGGGCAAAAGCCCTTCATCAGGAAGCAAATGTAATGCACATCTGGCTGCTTGAGTCTTCCACAAGCATGGTGCAATCTGTCGGTGGGACTGCACTAACATTGAAGATGGTAAGAATCTCCAGCTGTCTGACTATTCCCAGACTGCATTACTAATCAAAGGTCAAAATATCATCAAACTGGCCAATTTAATTTTGCTACATGGCAGTTCCTATATGGATGCCATGTCAAAGTCATATCATACCAGCGACTTGAAAGAAAGAGTAAGAACTGTGCATCCGAAAAATAAAAGGAACTGCTTAGTCATTCCTTTCACCTCACGTCTCTGCACCACTGGGAAGACAGGACATTGTGAAAGCACAGATTGAGAAAGGCCTCAATTTGATCCAACCATTCTTCCCAATTTGATCTTATTTGTACTTTTAGTGACTCTTCTACGGATTAGTTAGTGGTGAATACTTAGTTGCATTTACTTAAACAGTAGGTAATCCTCAAGAGAAGAAACTGTTGACCCTAATCTGCCTCAACTCCAAATGAGTTCACACAGAGCTTTAGAATCACAGAATCATACAATTCATAAGAGGCCGTTCAGCCCATTGAGTTTGTACTGCCAAAAATACACGATACCTACATCAGTCCTACTTTCCAGCACTGGGCCCATAACCTTCAAATGCTCACCTAAATACTTTTCAAAAGTTGTGAGGTTAGCCATCTCTATATGTCTTTCAGGTAGACCATTCCAGACTCCTAAAACCCTCTGGGCGAAACAGCTTTTCCTCAGGTCCCCCTAAACCTCCTGCTTTTCACATTAATAGTGTTATAGAGTCTTGAACTAAGGGAACAATTGCTTTCTATCCACCTGGCCTGTGTCACTCATAAACTTCCAAACCTCCATGAGGTCCCTCCTCGGCCTTCTCAATTCCAAACTGTCCACAAACAGGATCATTTGAACGGAAGCAAGACATTCAGTCCCTTCAGTACACTGCACCATTCAATTAGATTATGGCTGATCTAACACAATGCCACTCCATATTCTATCTCCATACCACTTGAGTTGGAAGCCATTGCCATCAACTCCAGAGCAATCAGCCTTTAACAATGATTCCTGTAGTCAGGTGATCTGATTGGATAGTTTATACCTTAACACTCAGTTCAGCAATCAAAACATAAGACTAAAAGTTGGGTATTTGTGAACTTGATTTTTATTTATTCTCAGGACTGATGAGGAAGATGGTGTTTCTCATTTATTGACCATCCCTAGTTGAAGAGTACAACTGAACTTTCCTTATGAACTGATACAGTCCTTGTGGTGAAGGCAATGTTAGGTCAGGAGCTTGAGGATCATGACTCATTGATTATGAAGGAACAGGGAAATCATCCAAGTCAGATATGTGTGTGTAACTTGGAGATAGTGACGATTACATGCCCTCGTTGTTCTTGGCCTTTCGGGTGGTGTCAGGTGCTTTTGCAGAAGTCTCCAGGGTATCATAGAGGTAGCACACTGTGGTTGTGGTCCATCAGTGGTGGACAGAATTTTTAAAATGGTGAATAGGGTGCCAATCAAGTAGACTTAATTGGCCTGAATGGTGTTCAGCTTCTCCAATGTAGTTGCCCATGCACTCATCCAGTCAAGTGGAAAGTTTTCAACCACGCCACCTTGTGGATGATGGGGAAGCTTAGGGAACCTTCACCACAAAAAAGCAAGTCGAAGGCTCCGACCCATTTTAATCGCCATGGCATTTATGTGGCTGGTTCGGTTGAACCACTGGTCCATGGTGACAACCAACATAATAACAGAGGAAATTGCCACCCGTAACGTTACCAAAGCTTCAAAGCAGGTGGTTGGACTTTCTCTTGTTGGAGATGGCCACTGGGAGTAATGTTAAATGCTATTTAATAGTGAGCATACCCAAATGCTGCAATGGTAAGTTGTTGGTGAGTAAGTTCCATCTGATAGGACTGATGATGATTTCAGATTGAGTTCAGACTGATAGAGTCATACCTGACCAGAACTGGATTTGCCTTGCATCTTGTAGATCGGGCACATCTTGGAAAAGGTTGACATAAGTCAGGTGGATGCTATCAGTTTGTTCAAATCATTTTAATATGTTCTATACCCTTACTGGAGCCATGTATTAAATTGATTCTTAGAGCAGTGAGAATGGGTAGAGGCTTATTCTGTCTATTTCATGCATTGATACCATATAGCAGTATCTTCAAGGACACTTGTGACACTGTGGTCACGTCCCTACCTGTGAACCAGAAGGCCTGGGTTCAGGGCCCATCTGTAGGTGAACTGAAGCCCTTAAGTGAGCAAGTAAAGCCTAATTGAGGGATTTATCCCCCCATTGTCTGGATTAAACCCACAATGGGAGAAGCCCATGACAGGGAGCCAGCCCAGCACATTTCCTTGCACTGGTCAGTAGTGAGCTTACAGCAAGGTGTCTGGGCTCTTCCATCACAATTCCTCTGGATCCAAGAGAGACCCCTCCCCGCCCAACAACCCCCAAACCCCAAGGTATACATTTTCTCCTGCCCTCAGGTTCCTCTCCCTTCCTGCCCACCTCCTTTACCTACTTGACATGTTCTGATTCATCACAGCTTGAAACTGGGGGATGCTGCTGGTAATGAATGTAGTCCCCAGTGCAGGTCTGTACTGGAGACAGGTGGGAAGGAGGGCTGGTGTGGTTTGCAGAAAGGCCAAACTAGAAAGGTCTAGGGAGGGCAAGGAGGGAATTGGGAAACCTGAAGGATCGGGGGTG
This sequence comes from Chiloscyllium punctatum, assembly GCF_047496795.1. Taxonomy (NCBI): domain Eukaryota; kingdom Metazoa; phylum Chordata; class Chondrichthyes; order Orectolobiformes; family Hemiscylliidae; genus Chiloscyllium; species Chiloscyllium punctatum. The sequence continues at coordinate 28,855,699 of NC_092752.1, forward strand.
GGAGAGTGCCAGTGAGCTGGGGGCCTCTGAAGGAAGACCCCATCTGCTTTGCTGCCAATAGATGAGGAGTGGGGTTTGGTAGGTTTCAGATTTTTGTTCTGACCTCTGACCAGTCACAAGAAAATTACTGCTGGCTAGGGACAGATCCTTCATAGCTGTTAATCTGCCTCTATCTGACCGTGACTAGCCTAAAGGCAGGTGATCACCCAACATCTTCCCTTCAGTTCATGAAGCTGCAGTGAGAGCAGGACAGTCGGCACTGGGAAAGGTGCTCATGGTTTTAGACCAATTGTGTGTGCCCATTCCCCTGCCAACCTGCCCCGGGACAACATCAGGTTTGACTCCTCGTTAGTGTACGTGCACAATAAAAGCTGGATAAATCCGAATTTGGGCAGCATCTTCACCAAAATTCCACCTCATCAACAGTTAACAAACTGGCGCTTCTTATGACAGGTCAGTTTGCTCCTTCTGTTCCTGTCCTGTCATGTTTTCTGATATTTGTACCAAGAATAGTTCTCATGATAAATTATTTGCTCACCGAGGCTGGGAGTGCTGAGGAAAAGAATTGCTAAAGCAAGCTTGCTTCGGGAAATCTGAAAAAATGAGATAACTACAACTAGTTCTTGCATGTGTGCTCTTCTTTAAATATTACTTCCAATGGTCTTTCGAAGCCAAACTCGCTAGACTTCACTCACATGTTCACTGCTGGGTGGGATTTCTGTGCTGATATACTGGTATCACATTGTGTCCTACACTATCACCGGACGGTGAACTACATATGGTGGAGCCACTTAACAGTTAATATTGCAATGGCCAAGGCATTATATCCTGGCCATGCCAGAGGCCAGGAGGCTAGCAGAGGAAGGCAGTTGCATGTTCCTCTAGTGCTGAGAGTGAGGGACAGGATGGGATGATGGAGAGAAGGGAGAGAACATATGTTGCTAACTTAGAGTCATAGAGACATACAGCATGGAAACAGACCCCTCAGTCCAACCTGTCCATGCTGACCAGTTATCCCAACCCAATCTAGTCCCACCTGCCAGCACCCAGCCCATATCCCTCCAAACCCTTCCTATTCATATACCCATCCAAATGCCTCTTAAATGTTGCAATTGTACCAACCTCCACCACATCCTCTGGCAGCTCATTCCATACATGTACCACCCTCTGCATGAAAAAGTTGCCCCTTAGGTCTCTTTTATATCTTTCCCCTCTCACCCTAAACCTCTGCCCTCTAGTTCTGGACTCCCCGACCCCAGGGAAAGGACTTTGTTTATTTACCCTATCCATGCCCCTCATAATTTTGTAAATCTCTATAAGGTCACCCCTCAGCTTCCAACGCTCCAGGGAAAACAGCCTCAGCCTGTTCAGCCTCTCCCTATAGCTCAAATCCTCCAACCACGGCAACATCCTTCTAAATCCTTTCTGAAACCTATCAAGTTTCACAACATTTTTCTGATAGGAAGGAGACCAGAATTGCACGCAATATTCCAACAGTGGCCCAACCAATGTCCTCTACAGCCGCAACATGACCTCCCAACTCCTGTACGCAATACTCTGACCAATAAAGGAAAGCATACCAAACGCCTTCTTCACTATCCTATCAACCTGTTACTCCACTTTCAAGGAGCTATGAACTTGTACTCCAAGGTCTCTTTGTTCAGCAACACACCCTAGGGCCTTACCATTAAATGTATAAGTCCTGCTAAGATTTGCTTTCCCAAAATGCAGCACCTCACATTTATCTGAATTAAACTCCATCTGCCACTTCTCAGCCTGTTGGCCCATCTGGTCCAGATCCTGTTGTAATCTGAGGTAACCTTCTTCGCTGTCCACTACACCTCCAATTTTAGTGTCATCTGCAAACTTACTAAATATATCTCTTATGCTCGCATCCAAATCATTTATGTAAATGACAAAAAGTAGAGGACCCAGCACCGATTCTTGTGGCACTCCACTGGTCACAGGCCTCCAGTGTGAAAAACAACCCTCCACCACCATCCTTTGTCTTCTACCTTTGAGCCAGATCTGTATCCAAATGGCTAGTTCTCCCTGTATTCCGTGAGATCTAACCTTGCTAATCAGTCTCCCATGGGGAACCTTGTCGAACACTTTACTGAAGTCCATATAGATCACATCTACCCTCTGCCCTCAAAAATCCTCTTTGTTACTTCTTCAAAAACTCAATCAAGTTTGTGAGACATAATTTCCCATGCACAAAGCCATGTTGACTATCCCGAATCAGTCCTTGCCTTTCCAAATACATGTACATCTTGTCCCTCAGGAATCCCTCCAACAACTTGCCCACCACCGACATCAGGCTCACTGGTCTATAGTTCCCTGACTTGTCCTTACCACCCTTCTTAAACAGTGGCATCACGTTTGCCAACCTCCAGTCTTCTGGCACCTCACCTGTGACTATCGATGAAACAAATATCTCAGCAAGAGGCCCAGCAATCACTTCTCTCGCTTCCCACAGAGTTCTCGGGTACACCTGATCAGGTCCTGGGGATTTATCCACCTTTACCCATTTCAAGACATCCAGCACTCCCTCCTCTGTAATCTGGACATTTTGCAAGATATCACCATCTATTTCCCTATAGTCTATATCTTCCATATCCTTTTCCACAGTAAATACTGATGCAAAATACTCATTTAGTATCTCCCCCATTTTCTGTGGCTCCACACAAAGGCCGCCTTGCTGATCTTTGAGGGGCCCTATACTCTCCCTAGTTACCCTTTTGTCCTTAATGTATTTGTAAAAATCCTTTGCATTCTCCACAACTCTATTTGCCAAAGCTATCTTGTGTCCCCGTTTTGCCCTCCTGATTTCCTTCTTAAGTATACTCCTACTTCCTTTATACTCTTCTAAGGATTCACTCGATCTATCCTGTCTATACCTGACATATGCTTCCTTCTTTTTCTTAACCAAACTGAACAAGACAAGAAACAGTCAGATGTCACAGGCCAAACAAGGCATTGCGGAATATGCCTTACAGTGTCCAATAAATCACAGTTATAAGCAACCGATTTTTAAATATTAAGGAATTACTCCTAAAGCTTTACGAATACTTCAATATAGCGACTGAATCAACGAATATTAAGGTAGCTTAGAAGTTACTTGATGAGGATTGGCCCAATTTTTACTTTGATAATTTGTGTAACCTTGATCTCTGCATCTGAAGAAGATGCTCCACGTTTGACTGCAGACTTCTGTCTGTATGACTGATACAGATGTTTCTCCTGTTTATAGCAGCGATACAGACAGCTGTCTGCAGTCAGCCACAGAAAGCGTTGCTCAGAGTGCCTGGGACTATGGATACACTATGTCAGACTTACCCAGTGAAATCACACTACCCTCCCTCACTGATCTTTTCGAATTAACAGTGTCAGATACCTGAAAGATGCAGGGCAAAGAGAGCACTACAAATAGAAGATGAATGCATCTTAAAATGCAAGGAGATTTACAAGCGAAAAGAATGAGACAGACAGTGCATGATTATCCCTTTGCGCTTCTAATGTAAAATCCAGAGCCAATTGTAGCTGCTATTACTGCGACACTTCAGCATATACTGACAAATATCTTTCATCAAATTTTGCATTCTGCCAAAAAAGAAATAAGTAAGAGGAAGACGACAAAAAGAATAAACTTGGGATTTATATCGTGCCCTTCAGGACCTCAGGATATAGCAAAGTGCTTCAAAGTTGATTAAGTGCTTTGCTGGCAGCCAATCAGTGCACAGTCACACACACAGCAATGGAAGACACGCCTAGATTAGCTGGGACACATGTTGGATGTGGAAGAAATGCTGATCAGGCCACTAGGAGAACTCCCCTGCTCTTCTTCAAATAGTGCTCTGGGATCATTGACATCTACCCGCGAGGGCAGAGAAGGGCTCAATTTAACATCGGAAAGGTGGCACCTCTGAAAATGCAGCACCCCCTCAGTTCTGCACTGTTAGTACTGTGCTTTCTCTTATTCTCATTTCATGAGGACTGCTTCAGTGAGGTGGATCCTCTCGTGCGGAAGGAAATGGCCTCTCCCCTTTAAAGCTTTCTCATATTCACAATTTGCCAGGTTTGTGCCTCTTCCAGCTACCTTCTCACGACAAGTTTTCATCTTCTGAATGCAGTAACACGCAGAATTAAATTTTGTTTGCTCAGATTTTACTCAATTGGGGATAAGTGACTTTGATGAATGTAGCCCGTACATATAACAATAGAAAAGCATAGAACCCACTACACTTTCAAATAATCTGTTATCATAAGAAAGCACACAGAAGCGTTATTAGATGTAACTTAATAATATGGCTATGACACCTCCACCTGACAACAAAAAACTTGTGTCAGCAAATTCAAACATCCAAGATTGATTAGATTTTTAGTTCTAACTATTTGACCAAGACAATTAAGTGATAGTGTTACCACAACTCTCCTTGTAGATTAAGCGATCTCTTCTAACAATCAAATAATTATGCAGAATTGATGATTATTCTAACTATAACGTCATTTTATTTGACATTTCTTTCTCATGAATTTCTGTGAAGTCTTAACTTAAGTAGAGTGTTGCTGTTTTCATCAGACGAAGTGACTTGAAGTTAAGTCTTCTCTGGTTTCACAGATCACATTCCAATTGGTAAATACTGGAAATACTTTCGAGTTTTCTCTTAAAAATGCACTCACAGATGGAAATCTCAATGTTGCATATGCTTAACATATTTTGAGAGATTTATTTAGATGCATTAACTAGAGGAATAATAATATGGAAAGTGAAACAGGTATCTTTTAAATATGCATCAGTAAATGCAACACTTAAAAAGAACTTATTTATTACCTGTCTGAATATAATCCACACTTAATCTAAAATCATTTTCTGGATAATTAACATGGTAACCCAAACGGCACTTTAAGAAAATTAACATTGCATGAGATTTCAGAAGGGTTTAAGTTACTTAGCTGGAAACCATGGGAAGTTATGAAAGGAAAGATTTGTAGTTTTTAGCATTTGTCACCACCTCAGGACATTCCAAAGTGTTTGACAGCAGAAGTAACATTTTGAACTGTAACTGCTGTCATCTGGGAGGAATGGCAGCCAATTTGTGCACAGCAAGGTCTCACAAATAGAACACGAGTATCAGCTGCATTGATTCAAGGATAACAAAGCTGAAAACAGCTCCTCAATCTGTGCTAAGAGCTCAGACGCAACAAGAATCCATACCTATACAATCTGAATACCTTTCAGAAACACAAGTACTTATTACTCTGTCTGGGTAGCAACTCACCAAGAACCTGCAGCACTGTAATCAATTCTTGGCAAAGAAACCAGGGAATTGGAGGATCTTTTAGGATGAATGGACTAAAACGCGGCCTCGTAACCCTACTTACCTTGTTATTCTATAAATCTCTTCACGGATTTGACTAAATTTTTTTGGTCATATTTATTTTATTGACATTGGTGGCAGTATGATGGTTCAGTGGTTAGCACTGCTGCCTCACAGTGCTCAGGACCCGGGTATCAGCCTCAGGTGACTGTCTGTGTGGAGTTTGCACGTTCTCCCCGTGTCTGCGTGGGTTTCCGCCGGGCGCTCCGGTTTCCTCCCACAGTCCAAAGATGTGCAGGTTAGATCAATTGGCCATGCTAAGTTGCCGGTAAGGATGTTTAGGTTAGGTGCATTAGTCAGGGGCAAATATAGGATAGGGGAATAGGTCTGAGAGGGTTACTCTTTGGAGGGTCAGTTTGAACTTGTTGGGCCAAAGGGCCTGTTTCCACACTGTAGGGATTCTAATATCTAAAAAATAAGCAGTTGAAGGGCTGGAATTGATTTATGGGCTAAGAAACAAAAAATGAACCAGAGTTCCAGCCATCTAGAATATGATAGATAAACATGGATAAATACAGAAAATATGGAGAAATACCGATAAATATGGATAAATACTGATTCCAGAACAGGGATGCAGTAAGTCACTACTTTCACTGGTGAATACAAGTCATGGATGCCAGGTACAAATTTGCATCCAGGAATGAAACATAATGTAGAGGTGCCGGTGTTGGACTGGGGTGTACAAAACTAAAAATCACATAACACCAGGTTAGAGTCCAACAGGTTACCTGGAAGCACTAGCTTTCGGAGTTGCTACAACCACCTGATGAAGGAGCAGCGCTCCAAAAGCTAGTGCTTCCAAATAAATCTGTTGGACTATAACCTGGTGTTGTGTGATTTTTAACTCGGAATGAAACAGTTTGTGATCCAGAATTCCTTAAGGGGAGGTGCTCATAACCTGACAGCACTTTGTTAACAATCTTCCTTCTCAGCAAGATCAGTCTGACTTAAGGCTGCACAAAAGGTATAGACCGAAATTGCAGCGTTACATTTTTCAGGTTTTAAAACTCAGCAATACCCTTCCAGTGACAGTGTGATCAAAGGTCATGGTGGCTCAGGGGTTAGCACTGCTGTCTCACACCACCGGGGACCCAGGTTCGATTCCCGACTCAGGCGACTGCCTGTGTGGAGTTTGCACATTCTCTCAGTGTCTGCGTGGGTTTTCTCTGGGTGCTCCAGTTTCCTCCCACCATCCAGAGATGTGCAGGTTAGGGTGAATTGGTCATGCTAAATTGCCTATAGTGTTGTTGGGCCCAAGGGCCTGTTTCCACACTGTAGGGATTCTATGAATTCAGGGCAGAACGTTCCTGTTTCCAGTTCAATTTGAGTGACATTCAAAGCATCTGATTTCACCAGGGCTCACAACAACTTTTCTCACACAATCTTCTGCTCTTTATCACGTTAATTTTGCAACCAAACTCTTTGGCACTTTCTTGGGGGCGTCACTTGGCCAGACTGGCAGAAGCACTTGGCATTGCCGGGATCTTCAGGGTGTCCATGCTGCACATGCCAGGTCTAAAGCCCAGCTGCATGATACTTCAGATGCTGTAGAGAGGAACTGTGTGCTGTGGTGCTCTATCATTAGTCCTGAGGACCCCGCCCAGAAAAGCAAGGAAACTTCACAGGCAGGGATCTGGAGGGATTGGTTCCTGAGGATTGGAGAGAAAGGCAGTTCTTTATCCAGCTGACTGACACTATGCCTTTGTGACATAGTGCTGGGACCCTGATGGTCAGTGCTATGTTCCATGATAAATGGAATGATACAGCAGTGCAGGAAAATGGTCAATGATTCCCCTAAGGACAGTTCTCCTTTGAGTTTTAACATAGCCATTTGCTGGAAGCACACAGAGTGTGGTACATTCTGTAGGTGTGACACTCATGTAGTCCCAATGCCAAACAGCAACATGCCCACCTACTTAAATGCTCAGTGCTTCCCACTTGACAAGCTGTCTGCCTTTCCCTCTGAACGAAAAGAATAAACTGAGACATAGAGGCCGGCAATCTTCAAGTGAGCAGAAACTGAGTCAGTACTAAGGAAGTAAGCTAAGAGCCATAAGATGCATCCTGTATGGACGAATGAGATAAGTGTGTGTCTCTTTGTGCAAAGTGAGATGTAAGTTGTAGGTGTCCCTGTACTCCAACAGCAGACCTGAAGTACTGAAGTGGAGTGCAAGTTGGTCAGAGAGCAGGATTTTGTGCTGAGACTGATGGCTTGCTGCTGTCATGTTGAGGTGGACGGTGGCTATGCAGCTACCTCAGACCTTGTGGGGAAGGTACAGTTGGATAATGGCTGAGACACGCAGTTGGCTGGAAGAACCCAACAAGCCAGGCAGCATCAGAAGGTGGAGAAGTCAATGCTTTGAATGTAACCCTTCTTCAGCACCCGAAATGTCGACTTCTCCACCTCCTGATGCTGCCTGGCTTGCTGTGTTCTTCCAGCCTCCTGCCTGTCTACGTTGGGAACCCAGCAACTGCAGTTTTTTTTGTCTCGAGACAAGCAGTCAGCAAGCTGAAGCCACCAGATACTTACTCTGACTTGCCTGTCAAGGATTTGTGCTGTCTAGTTTCTTAGGGAGAGGAGAGGAAAATTGAAAGTGGCGTATAAATAAGGCCAAGCTGGTGATTTCCAGCACTGAGGCAGAGACATACCAGATTCGAAACATCAATTCTGTTTCTCTGTCCACAGATGCTGCTAGACCTACTGAGCTTCTCCAACAGTTGGGTTAATAATGAGGTGCAAATGTATGGAAATAAGGTGGTCTCAACTCAATGGTGAAATCCGGAAGTTGCCATTTAAAGCTTTAAGGATAAAATCTTAAAATCCTTTGTCAACGTTGAGTGTCTAATTCTTTCATTCTCGCTGTTTTTTTCCCAAGTTTTCTCACCATTGTTCACACTGTATTGGGGAAGGGGAAACATTCTGCCCTAAGTAATGAGAAAGGTCACCTAAATATTTGCCTCATCACAATTTGCTAAACTCATTATTGCTGCAACATGAGGTAGCACCCCATTATCTAATTAATAATCAACATTTATTTTAAAGTTGAATAAAAAACGCAAAGAACTGTGGGTGCTGGAAGTCAGAAACAAAAATATATTTTTAAAGTGTTCGATTCCATATCCAACATTTCTTCAGTTACACTTCAAGATGCATATTTTAGAGACACTGGGCACTCTTAGTATCAAAAGCATCTTAGGATGCTTATAGAGTCATAGAGATGTACAGCACAGAAACAGACCCTTCGGTCCAACTCGCCCATGCCGACCAGATATCCCAACCCACCTGCCAGTACCCAGCCCATATCCCTAAAACCTTTCCTATTCATATACCCATCTAGATGCACTAGCCTCCACCACTTCCACTGGCAGCTCATTCCATACACATACCACCCACATACCACCCTAAACCTATGCCCTCTAGTTCTGGATTCCCCCACGATGGGCACAAAGTGACAAAAGCAGGACAATCTATTTTGGAAAACCCTTTAAATAGACAGGCTATCATAACTAAGCCGAATCTGGCTGGGCATATACTCTGCAGCATTGATCACTAGAGTACAATCAAAAACCCAAGCCTATAATCAACAGAAGCAAGAAGGGACAATGATCTCCCCCTTCTTAAGATGTTTATGCTTTTATTCTCCTAAGGGGCAAACCAATCAACTTTTTTTTAAAAGCTGCCCTGCCGGAAGCAGCCTTAATGAGCTGAGGGTTGGCCTTCTGCCCCTTGGAAAAGAAGACCGACCTTGAATTCCGCCAGTCAATCTGACTGTCCAGCATCTTGTGCAATTCCAGCGGGATGCTGCTTATACAGAGTCCTAAGAAGAGGGCAACTTGGACCCTGGAGACCGGTGAGTTGACCTTCATCTGACCAGGAGAGATCAGCATCCTGGGGAGGAGCTGTGCAGGGTTCGTGGTGAGGCAGGAAGCTACGAAGGAGGCGTACAATCACTGATGCTGCCACTGAATGGCAGTGGGTACATCCCAAAGGAGGTACCCCTTCCTTGCGCCCTTTCACCAACTCTGGTGAAAAGAACAGTGTAGCCACTTGTCCACCATCCCAGTGTGATGTGCCAGCTGACATTGAATAAGACCCTTAATTGGGCGTAATGAGCCCAGAATAGGCCTGAAGGTTGTGAGCTGCTTGGTGCCCGACACGCCATTGTATTATGAGAGACAGCTTCGAGTGGGCTAACACCACTCGTATTTTATGTGCCACAGCCATGTTTCAAAGCCATCTGCTGTGGGGGCTCAAAAACTCCTCCAATTGAGACAGTCAGTTAACTTCGCACAGACTAGAGACTGAACCTAGAATCTCCCGCAACTGTGTGGCTCAACATTGGGATCTCATTTACATTTACCAAGTAACCTTTGTTGAAAAGCTCAAAATATTGGTTTTGAACAACAGAGAATCAGAGCGAACTTGGCACAGGGAAACAGCCTTTGCCCTCTTTCTCTGAAATCGCTGTGGTCCATGTAGCTAGCTGCCAATGGTGTAGGTAATAAGAGGGATAGGGTCCTGCAAGCAGAATATAATGAGCAGGGAATTACATTAGATAGATTCTCCATCAATAGGGGAATCAAAGGTTAGTGGACCTGAGGAATGTTGGATCAGCCATGATCCTATTGAATGGCAGAGGAGGCTCAAGGGGTCAAATGGTCTACACCTGATCCTGTTTCTTATGGCTTTATGGTCAAAAACAGTAATCTCAGGTTTACTTGCCGTGCTACATGTTAGTGAGATTTGGAATAGAAGATTAGATTCCCTACAGTGTGGAAACAGGCCCTTCGACCCAAAAGTCCACACCCACCTTCCAAAGAGTAATCCACCCCAACCCATTTACCTATCCTCTATTTACCCCTGACTAATGCACCTACCACAATTTGAGCAATTTAGCATGACCAATTCACCTGGCCTGTACATCTTTGGATTGTGGAAGGAAACCAGAGCATCCGGAGGAAACCCATATAGACACAGGGAGGATGCGCAAACTCCACACAGACAGTCGCCCGAGGTGGGAATTGAACCCGGGTCCCTGGCGCTGTGAGGCAGCAGGGCTAACCACTGAGCCACCGTGCCACCCCAAGAAGAATAGACTAGCTGGAGGGATGGGGTAGGAGGGAGAGATTTCTGGGGAAGAAGGGACATCTACTAGTTCGGTGGGTCATATCTCAGCAGGACCAAGACCAATATCCCTGCAGAGGATAATGTGTGGAAAGGTTAAAACTAAATTGCAGGGCTTGGGAACCCAAGTGGGATATAAGAGTAGGGGCAACATTGGTGCAAGTGAAAAACAGAAAAGCAGAAAGAAGTAGAAGGCACAGGAAGCAAGAGCTACTAGCAAACAGAGCTGGAATACAAACGTGTAAAAATGTCAAAGACAAGTCATAGAGTCATAGAGATGTTCAGCATGGAAACAGACCCTTCGGTCCAACCCGTCCATGCCAACCAGATATCCCAACCCAATCTAGTCCCACCTGCCAGCACCTGGCCTATATCCCTCCAAACCCTTCCTATTCAAATACCTATCCAAATGCCTCTTAAATGTTGCAATTGTACCAGCCTCCACCATTTCCTCTGGCAGTTCATTCCTTACCCGTTCCACTTTGTGTGAAAACGTTGCCCCTTAGGTCTCTTTTATATCTTTCCCCTTTCACCCTAAACCTATGCCCTCAAGTTCTGGACTCCCTGACCCCAGGGAAAAGACTTTGCCTATTTATCCTATCCATGCCCCTCATAATTTTGTAAATCTCTATAAAGTCACCCCTCAGCCTCAGGGAAAACAGCCCCAGCCTACTACTGTATATCTGAATGTACAGTGCATTCACAATAAGACAAACAATTTAACAATACAAATAGTTAAAAAAGTTATGATATGGTCGTGATTACAGAACTATCACTGCAGGGAGGAGAAAGTGAGGACTGCAGATGCTAGAGATCAGAGTTGAGAGTGTGGTGCCAAAAAAGCACAGCAGGTCAGGTAGCATCCGAGGAGCAGGAGAATTGATGTTTCAGGCAAAAGCCCTTCATCGGGAATGAGGCTTGTGGGTCAAGGAGCTGAGAGATAAATGGGAGGGGGTGTGTGGGGGTTGGTGGGGGGGGAGAGGGGAAGGTAGCTGAGAATGCAATAGGTCGATGAAGTTAGGGAGAAGGTGATAGGTCGGGGGGGAGGGGAAGAGGGGATAGATGGGAAAGGTGATGGACAGGTCAGGAGGTGGTACAGAGTTGGAGGCTTGGGACTGGGATAATGTGCGGGGGAGGGGAAACGAGGAAGCTGCTGAAATCCATATTGATCCCTGCAGGGAGACCAAGGTTGGGAACTGAACATTCAAAGGCATTTAATCTTTAGAAAGGACTGACAAAGAGGCGGGGTTGCATTGTTAGTGAATGACAGAATCTGTGCAAGACTGAGAAGGGATACTGCTGCAGAAACTCTCAATATGGAATTAGTCTGGGGAGAGCTATGAGGCAACAAGGGGTGGAAAACATTAGTGAGAGTTTTTTCTATAGGTGGCTGCTGCAGCAGATGGATTCCCAGATATTATGTCCAGGAGCAGGTGCTAGAGTATATAGAAGATGGTCTTTTAGACGAGTACATTGCAGAACCAACTCAGGAACAGACTATCCCAGATTGGTTTTAACAATCTTATCTGAGAGTGACTTTAGGAAAAAGTGACCATAATGAGATAGATCTCTTCATTGGGATAGAAAATGAAGTAGCTCAATCCAAATTAGGACCCTAACGCTAAACAAAGAAAACTCACGAGTAATTAACTGGCTATGATAGACTTAATTAAAAAGCACAGCAGTGGATAGGCAATGCTAATATTTAAGGAATGAATACGTGTATTACAGCAGTTATACAGTTCTTTTGTGTGAAAGACCACAACAGGAAAAGTGGCCCAACTATAGTTATCATAAATTAAGGGTAGTATCCAAACAGGATCCATATAAAGTTGTTAGAAAAAGTAGCAAGTCTGATGATTGGGAGCAGTTTAGAATTCAGTAACCAAGAGTTTGGTGAAGAGGGGAAAATACAGTATAAGAGGAAACTCGTAAGGATTATAAAAACAGACTATAAGAGTTTCTACACATATGTAAAAAGAAACAGCTCAGTGAAGACAAATGTAGACTCCTTATTGTCTGAAATGGGGGAAGGATTGGCAATATCCACTCTCTCTTAAATTCAAACTTTGTTCTCCCTCCCCACATGGTCAGAGTGCAAGTGACAGAATACTATTCTAATAGTGTTATAACTGATTCCTTCTGCAGTGATTAGCAGTGGGAATCTTGTTAGAGCCTTGAAACACTAATGAAAATAGCAGTGCCCCGAAGACAACCTGTTCACAAACTAAAGATTGAACTGGGAATCATTTGTAACTCAGTGCCATACCAGATTGAAACATAAGTTCCTAAATTTGCTCATTTGATAATTGAGGCAAGAACGCAATAGGTGAATTCTGTTGCTCTTCCCTCATCAAAACATTTAACCACAAACAGCCTTCTGTAGCACTTATTCCCAGTGAGTCAGAGTGCCTGCTATTTATAACAAAGGATTATTTATCCTTCCCGCTCCCAGCAGAACCAGACTTACTCATCCACAATATTTCTCTCCCTAACCCTAACCCTAACCCTGACAACTCTGAGTGAAAGCAAACCTCATCTCCTTCTAGATTGGGGTTCCTTGTGATTTTGTTGAGCTACTAACCAGAAGAATTTTTTTGCCAATCTGCAATATCAAAACTGCTCATCACCTTGAAAAGCCTATATTAGGTCATCTCTTAAATTTCTTTGTTTCGAGAGAACAATTTTAACTTTATCAATCTCCCCACATAACAGAAATTCTCCACCCAGTTAAATCTCTTCGGCATTGTTTCAAATGTGTTACTCTTCAGAAAAACTAGACATATGTTTTTAACCAGTTCAAGCTTGATCTTTCTATATATTTAGTATAATGAAGTAACTCCATGTGCTTTTGAACCACATTATCAACCTGCCCTGCTATCTTAAGGATTTACATGTCTGCTTTGTCTGGAGCATCCTCAAGACCCTAACTATCTTCATCACTACCTGCTACTTCGGCATTTTATGTAAACTTTACAATCTTTATAAAGCTACCCAGCATACCTGTGCCTAGTTCATTTATAGAAAATGAAAAATAACTAATGAATCCAAAATATTGCCTTGGAAGAACACAGCTACAAATCAATTCTAAAACTGAAAAACATCCACCCTTTGCTTTTCATCACTCAGTCAATTTTGTATCTATAGTGCCACTTTAACACCATGGACTTCCATCTTCTTAACGAGCTTAATAATCAAAGAATTCAATTATGTTAGCCAGGCTTGACTCTTAACAAAGCCATGTTGACTCTCCTTGATTAACTCATACCTTTACAAATGAAAGTTTATTTCTAACCCATTTACGGTTTCCAGTAACTTCCTTACTTTGAGATTTCCGCCGACTACCCTGTTATTTATTGCTTCCCGTTCGATGTATAATCCAATGAGAATTAAAAATCATGATCAATGCCTCAACTATTTCTGCTTTTGGCTTTTTCACCTATAACAAGGTAGTTCATCTGTTCTAGGTAACTTGCTAACATTCTGTAATGCTTGTCTTTTCATTACATCTTCTTTATTATTATCCCATCCATAGCTTCTCTCTCCACACTTAGTGCAAACTTCAAATTATACACTTCCTTTTTGAAGGCAGATACCAAGGTATTCACTTAATGTTTTTGCTATGAGCTTCTCTTCGACATTAAGATTTCTCTCTGGGTCATTAATCAGCCTAGCATTTTCTCTAGAAAACAGCTTATATTTTTCATGTTTACCAGTTGATTTACGGTTCAATTCAATTATGTTGCTCACCTTTTCTTGTAATATCTCTTTGCCTCCCACATTTTGTTTCAGTTCTCTCCAGTATCTTTATAAATCCTCCAGGTTATTAACTGAATCTCACTTCTGACATTTGTCATAAGCCCTCGTTCAGTGTTTTAATTTTTATTGCCTTTGTCTTTTAGGCAACATTAGCTTTGGATGTTCTCTCCTTTCAATTCAAAGGAATATAGTTTGTCTCTGAATTTTCCTTCCCTGAACCATTCTTTCATTGTTCATTTGCTGCTTTACCCTGGACTTGTTTTTTGTCCCAATCCATTTTACTCAGAGATCACTGAAATTGGCTCTTCCCCAGATGCACTTTTCTACCTTTGATATTTTCTGGCCTCCTTCCATAATTATGTTAAACTGAATTACATTCTTGTCACTTCTAGCTAGATACTCTCTGACATTAACACATCATTCCTCAGACCAGATATAACACAGCCTCCTCTCTCTTGCTGATCTCAAAACACATTTCTCCAACGACACCTCTTAAACCCTGGTTGGTAAGATGGTCTGTCTCTATTCAATCTCAAAGAAAGTCTGTCTCTCCCTCCATTTCAAGCTTGTCTCTCACTTCATCCCTGTTCTCTCACCTAAGTCATCCATCTCACTTTTTTCTTTTCCCATTTATCAGGCTGCACTGCTGCCAAATATTTATTGCTGGAATATCACCTGAAACAATGCAAAAGTCATCTAGTATTTTCAATTAAGCTACTATAAACTTATCAGCTTTACAATTGAAAATGGAACATGACATGAATATATGCCATATATATAGGCTGCGCCATTTTTATTTACTTGTGTTCTAGTGAAATAATGGCAATGCTTGCAGCATATTTTCCTTCTGTCTTGACTTTTTGTAATATTTACGCTCTTTGATTCTCCTTGTTCTGCAGTTTCATGATACATGTGATCTCCCCCACTTTTTGATTTCTAATCCCCGATGAGCCAGTCTTAATTTCTGCTAGTTTTGTAACTCTGCTGTGGAGAATAGATGTGCTGCACAGAATGGTTCAAGTAATTCTACACTAGCACACACATCAGAATATAGTGCCATCAACACATGAGCGATACTGACTGTCATGCTGTCTTCAAATACTTAAAGAATCAGAAAGGCCTGTTACATGCATCTATTGAAACTGTATCCACATTACGGACTGCATACACTACAGGATATCTCATAATAATATCATACTGTGTATATTGTGAGCAATGTGATGTTCTAGGAATACTAGAAGCCAATTCCCTGTTGTAAAGATTAAGAACCACAACAGGATCAGAGTCCCCAGGGCATGCAGCTCCAGAACAGATGCAAACGCTGCCACTGACAAGACTAGTAGGAGTTCCAACAGACAGACTAATGATTTCCTTTACAACTGAGATGACGGTAAAACTGTACCATACCTTCTCAGGGAGCAGCTAATGAGCAGTGACAAAAAATATACGCTCCTGCTTGTGATCTATTTAAAGCAAACCAAAGTGAAGTGAGTTAAACGCTTGTTAAATGGAATGCCTTGATGGATATGAAATCGTCCCATTTATCAGACATTTCCACAGTCAACACCTCCATTAGCCATAGTTGCACTGACTGTCCTAAAGTCTGTTGAAATAAGCACCATTGTTACCCGTAATAAAAGCATTGTTAAAAAATGTAAGTAATTCTTTTTAACAATGCTTTTAACAAGCAGGGAAGCATTGTAGTTTTTAAAGAAAGGCACCATTTTGAAGCTGATATCAACATTGGGTCCCTCAAAACGCACGTTGAACGCTGCATGAGTTTGCAGTTCTCTATGAACAAAACCATCTTTGAAATAATATCACCACTTGTGGCTGTGTGGAACTCTCCCTCTGACAACTGAATAAAAAAGGAGATGTTAATCTATTCAAACCAAACCACCGTTATTTGAAATAGTCAACAAAATAAACTGGCTCCGCTAATTTATCTGATTGAGGACACAGCAGAAATTTAAAGATTAAAAATAGTGCATAATGTATGTTTTTGTGTGCATGGAGTGGGGAGGAGGGAACAAACACAGTACGGATGCATAAATGCTGCATCTCCTACAGAAACAAGCTCAACCTTTCTCAGGGAAGACAGCTTCAAAGACAGCAGCAACTATTTTTGCAAACTAGCCACAATTAATGGAACTCCCTCAGCAAAACCCTGTAATTAATACTTGCCTCCTTATTGAGTCACTGTGAATATTTTTGCAGAATTCTGTAGCACAATGCAAAGGCCATTTCTTTTCCACGATTTTATTTGCCAGACAGAGATCTAGATCTTAAACTTCACGGCTCAATATCCACTAGCAACTCCCTCACCCCACTATCTGAAAGGAATACTTACAGGAAAGATGAATAGCAAGGCTTAACACCATGGTCCTGCTCCGATCTCAATTATTCTCCCTGAGAACTAACCCCCACCCTCTCATATTGACTGTCGGTATTCTCCCTACCCTGAGGTCAAAGTAGTGGGTGGAAGGCCATTAATTACATGCCGAGGAGGAGAATCTAGACCTTTTCCTAATGTACTTATTTATGCTGCATTCATTAAAATACAAAACTAGCTGGCATTGAACGTGCTCTTTGTCACTAGGTGTCACTAGCGTTGCACCTGGAATTTTCAAAGAGTGCTAATGACACCTCAAAAACCATTGTATCAGCTTTAAAAATTTGCAAAAAAAAGCCTTGTTATGTAACCATGTCAGTACTCTACAAGCACTCCACTTTATGGTTTGCAGTATTGGCAGTATGACCTTTGCCTTGGGAGTTGGTCACATGTCCTGTGGATAACCTCTCATCTCTAGCGGCCATGCACACGGAGACCCAGCGTAGAATGTAAGGTCATCAATCAACTAACTCACCATATCCCTTGCCCGAGACAATTAGGATATCGAATCTCCCTCCATTGGCCAGGCACCAGGTTCCTCCACCAAATGAACTCAGACCTGAAGGAGGATTTCCAGCTGAAGTAGCAAAGGAACTCATTTTGCAAAATTATAGAGCAGCATTCGTTATGACAACAGGCTGAATCTTCCTAGCCTCTAAACAATGTTGGTGACAGTGAGCCAGTTGGGGAAAGATCAGAAAAATATAGATTCTTGGCATAAGAGAATGGAAATCTTCCACCTGATGTTTTAACAGTGAGATGAGCACTAGTGGCCTTACTTATCTTTGCATTATGACTTATTCTGACCTCAGTTTGTGTTCTCCTGCATGGCAGAGAGAAACTAGACAGTGACAATTCCTGCCAGAAAACTCAGAGTGGGTACCCTGCTGTTAAAATTTATCATTCATTCCTCAGGGTCTCCACCTTGGCTGATTTCTCAGAGCACACTCCATGGTCAGCGATAGCCTGCAGTCCTCTGTCCCATGGAGGTGGGCATTTGATGTATGCCAGGCTTGCCACATCATCATGACACATCGCTGAGGGGGACTCAGAACTCAGTTCTCCACTTCAGTACTGCACACAGGGGTAGGCACCTTCTCAGGCATCTGAGTTACTGCTTCACAGGGCTCTTTCTTAGCACTCACTGATTTCACACCTACGTGGATGCCCACAGCATCTCTGCCTTGCCTTTATCCACTTTTACAACAAATTCAAAATTTACACCCCCACAGTACTTCTGTCCTGCCTTGCCAAATTGTGCAGAGCCAAAACTGGGCAGCTTGCCATGTTTACCAGCAGAGATCACTCAAGAGGGCAGCATGTTGGCATATAGCACCATGCTACACCAATGTCACACACACAGAAGTGCCAGCAGCTTAGATGGCAAACACTGACTGAGCTTCAACCAAATGGCTATGTCTCAAAGTTGGGGAGTATTCTCATTTACTATTGGTGGGGGGGTGTTATTAATCAGAAAGTCCCATCGTCCCATCAGTCAGTTCAGGGTGGCATTCAGTCTCAGTCTAGGGCCTTGGACAGTTGGCTGTTTAGGATGAACAGGACAAGGACTTCTGCATTAGTACAGTCTGGGGAGGTGGTCACAGTCAGTCCTGCAGGCCCAGTGCAACCAGGCTATGGATTAATAGTTGGTCAGTCATGGAGCTGTACAGAGATCAGTAACAGGTCCAGTCACTCATCAGGCAAAGTCAGTCATGAAGGGTTGGCTACAGCCAGTTTACTGAAGGGGAGTCATTAGGCACCACTGCTGAAGTGGGACAGTTAGGGCCATTGTGTGGGGACTGGAGTCAATCTGTTGAGACGGACAGGGGACAATAATTGTGACAAAGAGTATTTTAAAGAAACAAGGGTGGGAGACAAAGGGTAGCACAGTGGTTAGCACTGCTGCCTCACAGCACCAGAGACCCAGGTTCGATTCCAGCCTCGGGCGACTGTCTGTGTGGAGTTTGCACATTCTCCCAGTGTCTGTGTGGATTTCCTCCGAGTGCTTCGGTTTCCTCCCAAGGTCTAAGGATGTGCAGGTTTGGTGAATTGGCCATGCTAAATTGTCCATAGGGTTCAGGGCTGTGGAGGCTAGGTGCATTAGTCAGAGGTAAATGTAGAATAATACGGTTGGGGATTGGGTCTGGGTAGGTTACTCTTCGGAGGGTCAGTATGCACTTGTTGGGCTTCTATGATCCTCAGCTATAGTATTTGAGGATATGAGTTGCTGGGGGAGGGGACCTTCATTGATCACCACCAGCCTGGCTTCAAGAGTGAGCAGAGCATCATGAGGACTGGCATGGCTGAGCTTTAAGCTCAAGGGGCAACATTGGCATTGAAGACTTCAATAAAAAAAATTTGAGTGGGAACATGTGGGAGCACATGTTGTGCAAAGAAGAAAGAAATACGAAGATGGAGGGCTGACCTAGATTAACAGCCTGAGTTCACCACTCATTCTGGTAAGTTACACTGCTTTCCATTCTCTTCTGAATGGGAACTGTACACTGTCAGTGACAAATGGCTGCCACACAATCAGAGTGGGTGCAGTAAGGTCTCTTTCTGTCTGAAGATGTGAGAGCAATGGGAGGTCCTTCAAGGGGCAATTGCATTAATTGGGTACTTAAAATATCTGTAATTATCAAACTCAACAGTGTGGATGTAATGGAGTATTCGCAAATACTTACAGTTAGTTCTAGGCAAGACAAAATCAGCTCTGTTCCTTTATTGCAGCCTGAGAGACTTTGGGTCATCTTTATGAATTAGAGCCGTAGGTGACAATTTTAAGTTTGTCTCTGATTAATTCTGTTTCATGAAGATTGTTATGATCTATTTGAAATGACCAAATACATGGAGAAAATTGCTTGCAGCTGGAATTTATATTCCACACAGTTGGTCACGGCATGTATTTCATACGTTGAACTTGATAATTACAGATATTTTAATTGGCCGATTAATACAAGTAGCCCTTGAAGGATCTCCCATTGCTCACAAGACGAACCCATGTCTTCAGACAGAAATAACCCCGACCATACCCACTCTGAATGCGCTGGCACTTCCAATGTACAATTGTGATTTGGATGAGAATAGAAGGTAACATAAGTCTCACTTGCAACACCGCCTGTATGGGGTAATTTGGGAGGGAGGAGGATGTGGGTAGAGAGGATGTAAAGCTCCAGTGATACGTCTACACTTACAAGCTCTATTAGCGTGACTTGGCTTGTGCTGCATCCATCAGAATAAGACAATGTCAAAGGTCCATGCATAGCCATTTCACAGCCCTTCTTGTCTCAGTGTATCAAGGACCACGCTAAACTCTCATGTATTATAAGGATGGTTACTGGGAGACAAAGTTTGCCTCTTCAGCCATGGTTGATAACCCCTGACTAATACCATCTGTAGATGTAATGCAGCCCATTCTTCAAACAGGGGGCATTGTGGAGCAAACAACAGGCCATATGAAGATGATGGATCAGTGCTCCTAATTCTCTCGATGCCAGCTTGCTATCCCTGACCAACTCATGATCCAACCCCATGACCCCTTGTAGTCTCTATGCTAATTCAGTGCTCTCATACCCTCTACCTTTTTCCATTACACCCTCCATGTACATTTGTTCAGTATGGACCTTGAAAAATATCAGCAGCCATGTTGTGATGGAATAAAACAAAATTCTGAATATC
Organism: Chiloscyllium punctatum; assembly: GCF_047496795.1. Classification (NCBI taxonomy): domain Eukaryota; kingdom Metazoa; phylum Chordata; class Chondrichthyes; order Orectolobiformes; family Hemiscylliidae; genus Chiloscyllium; species Chiloscyllium punctatum. The sequence continues at coordinate 28,876,034 of NC_092752.1, forward strand.
TATTAAAGTCTTGGCTACGAAAAGAGCTAATCTATGTTAGTCCATTCAATGCATTTAATTCCACTCAAGTACTTAAATACTTATAAAAGTAAACATTCATATTCACAAACTCACAGCAAAGACAGATTATCATTTAATCACCTCTTGGAGTTGTCAATCAAACTCGGAGCTTACAGATGCCAACCAAGATAATGTCAGTTCTGAAGAAGAATCATATTGGACCCAAAACATTAATTCTCATTCTCTCTCCACTGATGCTCCCAGGCTTTGAGTTTCTCCAGCACTCTGTGCTTGTTTCTGATAATGATAGATTTTGGAAAGCACTCAACGGGTATTCCATCTGCTCCAGGGAGTTTGTTTCTTGGTAGTAGAGCACTGTCACTTTGCAGTGGTATAATGCTGAGGCCAAGCCAGATGTGGTATTGAGGAATGGAGGTGAGGATGGAGTTCGAGTCAAAGGCAGAATCTCGGCTGAGAAGCTCCTCAGACTGCACTCTACACCAATCCCCTGCCCCCCACCATGTACTGACCTCCTCTCCTCTAAGTGGGGGGGCCATTGAGTACTTGCACTAAAGATTGCCTGAGTTGAGCTGAACTGAAGAAACCACAGATGTCATTGGTTTAATCAAACTGTTGCATTCTTTCAACCAAATATTTAATTTTCAAATTGTAGCATTGTTGGCAGATGGGGAGTCAGGATGGTTGACTCTTAAGAGTGAGTACAGGCTTGACACAAGAAAACTAGGTCGAAATTTATACTCGCCATTCTGTCAGTTGGCCTCTGTCAGTCCCTTTAAAGATAGTTAGATTGCTTGATGCCAGCACAAACTGAACAGTTTGCCAGGACATAGCTTACTTACTTGCATCCTGTATAATAATTGTGAATTATTTTGCATTTTATTGTGGTCTCCTGTCCAAAGCAGTCAGGTGCTATCAACATTTTTCCCCCTTTAATTCTCCATGCCCGGCCTGTAAAATCTAACCTCCTTCAATCCCTTCCTTGAGAGCCCCCCAGTTCTTTCCTCAGTTTGGCATCCATGCTGTTTGCTTTCTGGGTCTAATTGCAGTCTCAGCAGTTCCCACTACGGAGATCTGACACTGCAGGAGCTGCAGGTTAATCACATTGTCTCGCGGCTCTTTAGATCAGGACTTGCTCTCAAAGATGAGCTTGTTGTGGCCACCCACAACTTAATATTGCTATGATACAATCTTTATTCAAGTCAGTCAGAGTGAATGGTAAAGTGAGCAATACACCTCAGGAAGCTCTCTTCAGATAATGGGCATTGGTAATCTGCAGTATTATCGACAAAATCAGCAACATATTTCACATTTAGCATCTTTAATGTAGTAAAACATCTCCTATTCAAAGAGTATTATCAAACTAGATTTGGACAAGGCCACATTAGGAGATATAGGCCAGGTTCCAAAGCTTGGTCAATGGGGCAGGTTTTAAGAAGCATCTTAAAGAGAGGGGAAGAGCACTCAAAACTCTGTGGCTGCTGGGTTACATGAATTGTTCAAAGCTAAGATGACATGTTTTTTGAAATTAGGTAAGCTTATAAGGAAATATAAGCAAACCATAGATTCCCTACAATGTGGAAGCAGGCCATTCAGCCCATCAAGCCTACACTGACCCTACAAAGAGCATTCCACCCAAACTCACCCCCCCTCCCCCCCACCTCCCTACCCTATCCCTGTAACCCTGCATTTCCTGTGGGTAATCCCACCCAGGCTGCACATCTTTGGGCACTACGGGTGGTTTAGCATGGCCCATCCACCTAACTTGTATATCTTTGGACTATGGGAGGAAACTGGAGCACACAAACGAAACCCACGCAGAAACAGAGAGAATATGCAAACTCCACACAGATAGTTGCCTGAGGGTGGAACTGAACCCGATTCTCTGGCACTGTGAGACAGCAGGGCTAACCACTGAGCTATCGCGCCACCTATGTATACAAGCTAAAGACAGCTAAATAAAATTGGGAGTGAATAGCTGAATTGAAGAGCCTCATGGAGCTAATTAGTTGACACTTCTTCATAATAATGCTAGTTTAGATTGTGGACATCAGCGAGTGTGGGAAAACCATTGTAGCACTAAGTACTGTCCTGTTCTCACCCAGCTCCGTATTTTCTAGCCAGTCTGGGCAACAATCAGAGATGGGAAACTTTACTGCTTTATGTTCCCTACTTCACCGAGGAATAGTTTCTTCGAGTGTACAATGGGATATTTAAATAAAAGAACGACAGGCCTGAAGTCAGGGTGATAATGTGAAAACTGGCACCAATGGGTGATCAGTATAGAATTCAATAAAAAACTGATGTTATTGTCTCAATTTACACTTAGTGAAAATGATGACTAGGCATAATCATCAATTCATATGAATATAAGCATTGTGAAGTCAAAATAAACTCAAACTGTGTTATTTGTTGCTACAGACGATAGTCTTCATCTTTAACAGTCTTTTTGATGATTCAAATCCTGACAGCCATTTATGTACCATTTACAGAGAACAGAAGGAATGCCTCTTCCATTGCTCTACTTTTCTATTTAACACCGCATTCGATTGACATCATGTAGGCGCTACATAATACTTATCTGCCTCCAGTTTTTATTTTTTTATAACATTTTAAATAACAAACACTAATTGCACAAGCTGGAAACGATTGTAACTAGTGTCCACTAGCCACCACTCCTAACAGAATAAAAGGCGGATAAAGTTAATTTGCAGGATCCTGAGTCAAATATGAACCAAAAATGATTATAACTGCAGCTACTGACTGCTCTGTGGCTTGCAAAACAACGTCTGCAAATTAATTTTAATCCAGATGGTCTTTGAGGGCACATGGGAAAGAATAAGTAAGATGACAAGAAATACTACTCAGAGTACTTAAATAGCATCTAAAATATATACTAGAACCACCTTTAGTATCTGCTCCCAGGGCCAAGTGATAATACGGGTGTATGTTACAGCGAAATACAGTCCTATTTCGCTGTAACATACACCCGTATTATCACTTGGCCCTGGGAGCAGATACTAAAGGTGGTTCTAGTATATATTCTGTTTTGTGTGAGGTTTGCTGCAGTGGTCTATGGTCAGGGATACTGTGACAAGATATGTCTCAAATTTGCTGCTGTTTACCCGCTGTGAGCACAGAATGGGAAGTATTTCACTTTGCTAATACAAATAAGGACAGGGCTTATACAATTAATGGTAGGGCCCTGGGTTCTGTTGTAGAACGGACAGGTACCTGAACGAGGGGTTCAGGTACAGAATTCTTTGAAATTTGCTCAAAGGTAGACAGGGTGGTTAAGAAGGCATTTAGCACCATTGCTCAGACCTTTGGGTATAGGTGTTGGGACTTGATGTTACAGTTGTACAGGACATTGGTGAGGCCTCTTCTGGAGGACAGTGGCCAGTTCTGGTCACCCTGCTATAGGAAGGATATTATTAAAATGCAGAGGGTTCAGAAAAGTTTCACCTTTACCATAGCCATGGAGGGATAGGAGCAGACAGTGTTTAACTGGGGAGGGGAAATTATACTTCTCCACAGCAGCTGTGGAATATAAATTGGGAACAACTGTTCAACAGGAAATGCACAACAGAAATGTGGAGACTGTTTAAGGAGCACTTGTTGCGAGTGTTGGATAACTTTGTCCCACTGAGACAGGCAAGGAATGGTAAGGTGACAGAGCCTTGGATGACTAGAGAAGAGGAGCTTCTCATCAAGAGTAAGGAGGTGGTTTACTTAAGTTTGAGGAAACAAGGATCTGGCACAGCTTTAGAGGATTACAGGTTAGCTAGGAAAGATCTCAAAAATGAACTGAGCAGAGCTAGGAGGGGGCGCAAAAAGCCTTGGTGGGAAGGATTAGGGAAAACCCAAAGGCGTTCTACACGTATGTGAGGAATAAGAGAATGATCAGAGAGAGGAAGGGGCCGATCAGGAATAGTGGAGGGAACTTGTGCCTGGAGCCTGAAGAGGTAGGGGAGGCCCTAAATGAGTATTTTGCTAGAGTATCCAGGAGAGAGAGGGACCTTGCTGATAGTGAGAACACCGTGGACCAGATTAATAGGCTTGAACAGGAAGTGAGGAATGAGATTGCTGTGCCTCTGGCAATGATCTTTGCAACCTCACTCTCCATTGGGGTAGTACAAGATTATTGGAGGGAGGTGAATGTTGTTCCTCTGTTCAAGAAAGGGAATAGGGACATCCCTGGGAATTACAGACCAGTCAGTCTTATGTCTGTGGTAAACAAGGTACTGGAAAGGATTCTGAGAGATTGGATTTATGACTATTTGGAAAAATATAGTTTGATTAAAGATAGTCAGCATGGCTTTGTGAGTGGCAGGTCATGCCTCACAAGCCTTACTGAGATTTTGATGATGTGACAAGACAAATTGATGAGGGTCGAGCGGTGGATGTGGTGTATCTGGATTTCAGTAAGGCATTTGATAAGGTTCCCCATTGTAGTCTCGTCAGAAAGTTAGGAGGTATGGAGTACAGGGAAATTTTGCTGTCTAGATACAGAATAGGCTGGCCGGAAGAAGACAGCAAGTGGCAGTGGATGGAAAGTATTCTGCCTGGAGGTCGGTGACCAGTGGTGTCCCACAGGGATCTGTCCTTGGGCCTCTGCCCTTTGTGGTTTTTATAAATGACTTGGATGATGAAGTGGAAAAGTGGGTAAATTTGCCAATGACACAAAAGTTAGTGGTGTTGTAGATAGTGTCAAGGGCTGTTGCAGGCTACAACAAGACATTGACAGGATGCAGAAATGAACTGAGAAGTGGCAATTGGAGTTCAACCTCGATAACTGCAAAGTGATTCATTTTGGAAGGTTGAATTTGATTGCTGAATACAGGGTTAAAGACAGGATCCTTGGCAGTGTGGAGGAACAACAGGATCTTGGGGTCCACATACAGAGGATCCTCTGAGTTGCCACCCAAGTTGATAGGATTGTTAAGAAAGTGTGTGGTGTTTAGGCTTTCATTAACAGGGGGATGGAGTTTAAGAGCCATGAGGTTTTGCTGCAGCTCTATAAAACCCTGGTTAGAGCACGCTTGGAATATTGTGTCCAGTTCTGGTCACCTTATTATAGGAAGAATGTAGATGCTTTAGAGAGGGTGCAGAGGAGATTTACCAGGATGCTGCCTGGATTGGACGGCATGTCTTATGAAGAGAGGTTGAATGAGTTCGTGTTTTACACATTGGACAGAAGGAAGACAGATGACTTGATAAAAGTGTACAAGGTAATGAGAGGCATAGATAGACTAGATAGCCAGAGACTTTTCCCCAGGGCTGAAATGGCTATCACAACAGGTCATAATTTCAAGATGATTGGAGGAAGGTATAGGGGAGATGTCAGAGGTAGGTTCCTCACACAGAGAGTGGTGGGTGTGTGGGGTGCAATGCCAGCAGTGGTCGTAGAGTCAGAGACATTAGGGACATTTAAGTGAATGCTGGACAAGCACATGGACAGCTGCAAATTGAGGGGTGTGTAGGTTAGGTTAACCTTAGATTAAGATAACTGCTGAGCACAACATCATGGGCTGATGGGCCTCTACTGTGCTGTACTGTTCTATGTTTTATGACACTGCCAGTTTTGAGATATAAAATTAGACAGTAGAGGCTGGAACTTTTTTTCCCTGGAGTGTAGGAGGTTGAGGGGTGACCTTATTGAGGTTTGTAAAATCATGAGCAGCATAGCTAAGATGAATGACAAGGCTCTTTTCCCCAGGGCATATTTTTAAGGTGATAGGAGAAAGATTTAAAAAGGACATGATTGCCAACTTTTTTTACACGGAGAATGGTTAGTGTATGGAATAAACTGCCAGAGGAAGTGGTGGATGCAAGTACAGTTACAACATTAACAAGATACTTGGATAAGCTCATTAGTAGGAAAGGTTTGGAGGGATACGAGCCAAGTGCAAGCAGTTGAGATTGGTTTAATTTGGGAACAGTCAACATGGACTGGTTGGACCGAAGGGTCTGTTTCCGTGCTGTATGATTCCACCACTCTATAATTTATATTGGATACGAAAGAACCAAGAACAGATTGATTAATGTGTGTTTCAGTTCACTTTGTCTGTTTTTACGCTCTGCAGAAAGGATAGAGTTGCTATGGGAGACACCTTACTCTGATATACATGAGCTTGCTGCTGTCATTGAGTGGAGATTTTTTGGTCTGTTCCCAAACACTGAGGTACGGATACAACAACTGTTCAGAGGACTGGCAAGTCTTGCAGGCTACTCAGATTATACGCTGAAGAAACTTAATAAACTAGTTACACCTTTCCCACATTGCAATGTGTGCATGGCAAGAAGCAAGTCATTCTTGTCCAACCTATCAATTATAATTGTATTAAATCCACAAGAGTTGCACAATGTCTTCTGAATCAGATATTCCATTACTGTTTAAGAGAAAGCTAAATTAGCAACACTGAGAGTCAAACTGATGTGCAGGCTAGGTGGGTTAGCCATAGGAATTGCAGGGGTTGGGTCTGGCTGGGGTCAGTGTAAACTCGAAGGGCCAAATGGCCTGCTTCCACACTGTAGGGATTGTATGATCTGAACTGAACTTCTCTGAGGACTATCACACCTCAACGGCTTTTACAATCATCTTTGTCACTTGATAATCTCAGCATAAATCAGATGTAGGCACAGAGTGTTGAAAGTTTGCAACTGAAAATGGTTTGCGACCCAACCAGGTTAAGCAGCTGATGCTCTTGACACGTGCTGACTTGGATTTCACAGAGTAATGCACCATTTGAATTGTGTACAATGGGAAGTAATGGTCTGCACTCTTCAATGCTGAGAAGGTGAGATATGTATATCAGTTGGCAGAATGCTGGACTGCTTGTCTTTTAAAATGGAGAGCTAACACTTTGTAGAAGATGTTCTCATCAGCATTATCCTGAAGGCCATCACCAGATCAGTGATAAAGAAAAGATTGTGATCAAACATGAGTCTCTGATAGAATGCTGCACAGATGCTGCACAAAGAAGACAAACATCCATTAATATAGCCCTGATGTTTGCATTCTCTGAGAGTTAAGCATGCATGTAATAAGTGCACAGACCCTCATTAAGGCTGGGACTTAATATCCTATTCTAGAAGTGTTGAGGAAATGCTTTAACTTTATGCCAAATATCAAGGGAGCTGCTCCATTTCTGGACCCTGAGATTGGGAGCATCACATGTTAACTAATTTGCCCTGAAGCCAAATTGATAACAGGGCATTGGGACTGAGATGCTGCAGCATTTTCTCATTTACTGTAATTTTCATGATACCTGTCGCTATTGGCAGGAAACATACTGGACTAATAATTAGGTGCTGACTGTGAACCCTTCTTCAAGGCAGGAATGATGTTGTTATTTTAATCTGAAATCGAGCAATGTTAGTTGGCGGGCATTGAAGCAGATAAGAAAAACAGTTCTTTGGACTGAGATTGGAGTACCTGTATTTCTCTTTTGTTTGAATTAGAAGCTTATCAAGGCTTAGACTTTTGAAGAAGAAGCTTAATCTTTTTCATTTTAATTTGGCTAATTGGATTGCAACATTTCAAAGTGATTTCTCGTAACAGACATCAGAGGCTGGATTTTCATTCTCAGGCGAGTGGAGGAACTCTATAAAATTCCTGGCTTCATGCATTTTCCTTGGGGGTACGGGTGTTTTGGGATGTGGCAATTTAATGCTAGTCTTCCATGTCCAGTGGGTAGAGGTAGATTTGGGCCCACACCCCAGGGATGAGTTCACAGTGTGCGAAAGCAAGCTGATTAAAAGGCCTTGGTGATTTAGGGCATTGTTCCTGCTGTATCAAAAGAGTTGGAACCTCAAGTCCTCACCCTGCACCCACACACCAAGTAGACCTACCCATCATTCGATAACCTAGGCTCCCCCACACCCCCATATGTGCTGTGCAAAACAATGGAACTTCCATGCTTAGACTCAGTATAGAATCAGTTAGCTCTACAGTTACAATTGGATGTTTTAAAGAAAGCCTTAGAAAAATCTTTCAATACAGCCCAATAAAAGTGTCAATCACTCAGACCCTTGAAAGCATCTATGACAGAAACTGCAAGCACTTGAAACCACCATGTTGGTGCAAAGAAACATTGTAACAGAAAGGATTAGAAGGTCAAGACAAAAGTTGTCAATCAGACTAGTTTCCTCTGGCATGCAGCTGTTCAGGACTCTCATAGCTGTCTGGGCTCGAAGCTAAGTATGCATAATGAGGCTTCCAAAATAGAATGCAGTTCCACAGATGCCAAAGCCTTCTTGAATTCAACAAGGTGGTTGTTTCTCCTGTGTTATCCCAGCAAGTGAAAGGTTGTAGGGAATTCAGTGTAGGGCACAGTGCCTCAGTAGCTAGCACTGCTGCCTCATAGCGCCAGGGACCCGGGTTCAATTCCAGCCTCAGGTGACTGTCTGTGTAGAGTTTGCACATTCTCCCCGTGTCTGCGTGGGTTTCCTCCAGGTGCTCCGGTTTCCTCCCACAATCGAAAGGTGTGCAGGTTAGGTGGATTGGTTATGCCTAAATTGCCCATAGGGTTCAGGGATGTGTAGGCTGGGTGGATTAATCATGGTAAATATGGGATTACTGGGATAGGTGCAGAAGTGGCTTTGTGTGGGATTCTCTTTGGAGGGCTGGTGCAGTCCCAAATGGCCTCTAGATGCAGTGTTCTATGGTTCAAGTTTAGAATGCACTGTAGTCCCAAGTTTGAGCCTAATATCCCAAATGACGACAAGTCAATAGATAGGTACCTGTGTAATTTTAATTGTTACAACTAGTTGCCAAAATGTATCAACTATGTTCGTCCCAGGACCAAGGTGGATTTTCGTAAACACCTGTATTGCCACATACCCACACCCCTTCAAGTATATCTAACAATTAGGTCTTTTTCCAGAGTAAAATATTAAACAAAGGTTTATCTTGTGAAAGTTGTGAGTAATTTTTATTTCAAAAAGAAATTTGTTTTAAGAGAGATTCAGATTCCTACCATTTGCCACAACCTGTTCCAGTCAGCCCAGAGCCACAGATCCTTATCATCACGCTGCTTTGCAGAAAGCACGAGCTGGCAGATGCCACAGGGCAGAAAGATTCAGAAGCTCGGGCAAACATGGCAAATGAATCCCAGCCATTGATTGTTCTGGCAGATAGGAGTTTTAATCTGTTCGCCAGCTAACTTAAACTCTACTGCAGCATTTAAGACTTTATGTAATACTTGCCTCATTTTTAAATTAACTATGGGTGCCTTGATAAATCAGTCACCTCATTCAGCACAACATATTAATTCATTTAGATGTGCCACTTAATTCACTTAAAAATACTTGGAAGCATGGAGGAGATACAACTGATATTTAATAGTTATGCAAATCAGGTGAATAGTGGTCAATTTTGCACCTTTTCTGAAGTTAGTGGGAAAAAAGCAGCTAGAGTGTAAAAGAGTCACCAATTTGCTATGACCACTTTTGCTCTATTTCACCCCCTGGAGAGTCATAACAAATAATTTGTATTCTGAAATTTTATTGACTTAAATGAACCATCCATTTATCTAGTTTTCTCCTAAGGCACCATTGTATTTAACAGAATTAAAGGTCTGTACTTTGACAGAACAGGACCCGAGGCACTAACGTTAATAAGAGGAGAACTTGTCGCGGAAGATCCGCCATCTCCACTGGTGACCAATAAGCGCTGTCATCGACTTAGTGGAAGATAGGCATCACCCACACTGAGTTCAGCACCTGGTCACGTCAACAGATCCATACATGTACCGATGGATGACAGGGAAAGAAATGTTAATGGAGCAAAAAAGCAAACAAAAGGCAGCTAGTGTCGCTGTGAACTCATTACGAGTTTTTAAGTGACGCTTGATTGATTGTTGGCATGACAGTGATTAATGATTGTTTGGGAATCTCTGCCTAAGTGGATATTACGACTCAGTCTTCGTTTGGCAGAGTTCATTTATATATACATGAGTTGTGTTTCACAAATGGTATCACCTCCACTAATAATCGCACACCCCTCTCCGCATCAAAATACACCCTTCATAGGATTCTGACCACTGCAGTACTTCACATTCTCACTGAAATTTCAATGTGGAAAGAGATATTCCTGGATAAGCAGAAAGTTGCTGGGTGTGGAAATTGGTGTGGTCCTTTTGTATCCGCTGGCAGCTGGCTCAGTGTAAACAGTGAGGATCTAATGGGGGAGTTGGGGAGTCTGTCATGGCACGGAAGGTAAGAGGTCTGCAGCAGAGAAGGAAGTCTTGTTTCTAATGGCCCAACAAACGAAAACGAGGAGCTTACCTTATGCTTCTCGTCCTCCTCTCACTTCACCTCAGTTGGCAAGAATATCACAGTGGTCTGTTCACACAAAGTGGATTTCAAATTACAGTAAGGCCTGTCATGTCATCAGATGACTATCTACAGCTTCAAAGAAGGACCTCATCGGCCTCATGTGGGTTCCCTAGCTGCCTGTATAGAACCAGATAAATTTCAAATCCACTTCGGATATTGGATGATAAGTGATCCAGATGATTTTAACTGCCTGTCTTTGCAAAACAAATAGATTTCTTTAAAAGTCACGATCCAATAACCTCAACATATTAATGCCAGATGGTGACCAAACGCCCCCCAAGTGGATAATACTTGTCAACACTCTTTGACAAAATTCAACCATTAAGAATGGTCACTTGATGAGGTACCAAAGAGCTTGCCAATCCACATTGAAGTATATCTACCTTTGGGACAGGAGGGAACAACCCTGGGGCTTGTGTAAAAGATTTTTAATGGAGAAATCACTTACATTTTTAGATAATAAATGAAAAGGATTGAAAGTCATAAATAGCACATACAAATGAAAGGCTGCTTTATTCAATTTTTAAACACACTAATATTTACATCAGTGTCTCGTGATGGCTGATGTGCGCCATTGCACTGGGGGAATAACGAGCAACTCGGCTCAGTTCATGAAGTTACTGCACCTGATGTTATTTCCCAACAGTAGTGGACGTACGTGAACATCTAACAAAAGCAAATGTGTATGACATGAAACAGACTAGCGAGGACATTTCATCAACTTAATTCAAGTGTAGATGTGCTGTGAAAAGAGCTTGAAACCTTTGTCTGAACAGTACTGCTCCAATGCACATGGAGTGCTTGGTAGAAGATAGTTTCATATACACTATTTATTCAGATAAATACTTACAGTTATATAGTTTTTTTCACAATCTTTGGATCTGTGAGTGCATTTTGTAACCAATGAAGCACTTTACAAGTGTTGTCACTTGTAACATAGGACCTGAGATTCCATTTCTGGATTCTGTTCCCACCATGGGCAAGAATCCATGACTCTGCATATCCAGCAGTATTCATTGTATGGCGGTTCTAGAATTCTTTCAAAATTCCAATTTAATTCTGAAATGCATTGCCATTAAGAATGTTGTTAGGCTTAGGTGTGCTTTGTCTTTGGGATTTTTACTTCAGTGTGATGTTGTTACCTTAAGGCTAGTCTTTATTATTTATCTACTGATCAGTTAGATAAACAATTTGTCTCTGCATATTCTGCCATGTCAGTGTCAAGCTTCTGCTGTCACACCTGAGATAATAGTTTAATTATATGCAGATTATCTTAACTCTGGGGGGAATTTCTTATTGGTCATACAAACGTGTTGAAAAACTCTCAGGGAAAACAAAACACCAGAGTCTGCAGCTTCTTAATTGACAAATGGACAATAACCTCCAGCCTAAAGAGTAATTAATCTTTGAACAAACTCATCCATTCTTACTTACAATTGTGACTACCTTTTAGCCTGAAAGGGACACTACTTCATCTGAGCAGCAGAATAATACATAGTACATTTCTTGGTATGCCCATCATTGCCTTTTAAAGCATTACATACAGGCTGATTTATCAAAGTGAGAGAACTATACTGGATATAAAGATTCGCACTGTATAAGAATGCAAATAGCAGCAGTTATGGCTTTTTAAGCTATTAACTACACTCCATGGTGTAAAACGCTACAGGCCTTTTCCAGTGGACTTGCAAACATTAAAAAAACTGTGCATTCACCAACAGCTTTTGGGAAAGACCACGGTCTCTGTGAAATTAGGGTTGGAAGGGAGTCACGAGATCTACACAAATAACATAGGAGAATCCAGGAGCATGACAGTGAGCCATCCCTGACATGCAGCCGAAAAACTGGGAGGTCAATCTCCTAGAGCAATTGCAAAGTCAAATTAACTAACACCAGGAATGTACTTGATACAGCATCAGTATCAAATTTACACCAGTGAATAATCAGGAATTCCATACATTTAACACAGCAGCAGCAAATAGCATTTTAAGAATTAATGTCATCTGTGAGGCACCATAGGATTAGAGAGCAGTACAGAGATGACTTACTGTGCTGTGTTACATGACATTATGAAGCCCCTGTGGCCTCTTCATTCAATGACAAAGTGCATTAATCTCACAAAGTGGTTATCTTGCACAGGACTGTCTGGTGACTTGAATTCTGCAAAGTTTAAAAGTTAAACCAGCATTTGCAATTATATTTGTAAGTGTGTACAAATTCAGGTTGTCTCCCTTATGCTTGGTCCAATCTCAACGGTAAATAGGGATGGGCAATAAATGGCAAATCCAAAGAATGATTAGGAAAGAAAGAATCCTCTGTTCAAACATCAAGTAGGCATCATTATGATGATTCCCTCGCAGATATCGTTCTGCAAACGGCTGGGGAAATTCTCCAAATCAGGAGTGACCCTTTCAGATAACTTTGCCTTCAGTGAGATGTGGAAGTGCTCTATTTACAGTTGGTTCTGCTATAACGCATGCTTCTGCAATGTGAATTGGCTTGAACGCGATTGAAGAATTTAGACCACTATTCGTAGAACACAAACTTTCCTTACCTGTATTGTCTATAATGCAATCCAACCCCACTAGTTTATATGGTGTGGCTTTTGGACAATTATTTTTATAACACAAGATCGCACAAGAACGCAACTATCGCATTACATGAGAATGAACTGTACCTGCTTGGTGGCACTTGATAGAGGTTGGTCAGTTTGGGCAATGATTCAAACCTGCATCCTTGTATTCATGGAGTCTGCCATTCTTTCATTACTACAGGCCTGCATGTGTCAGTTAGCCAGATCGTGATGCATTAAACCAACGCAGAACATGGTTAATTGTAAGAAGTAAAAAGCAGTAGAAAAGTCTTCTGATAGTTCTTTGAGTAAGTGGATTGCATATATTGGAATGATCCAGTAAATGGTGAGGTTGCAGCTTTAGATTTGGGTCTTTGCCTAGTTACCTTACCTGAATCAGTGAAGTAGAAAGGGTGCGACAAAACAGCTCCATCCTTTCTGAGTGGAAAGAAATTATTAGTCAGTAACCCCACTCCCATTCAGTGACCTGTGCTGGAGAGTGTCCATGCTGGATTCTGATAGAGAGGAGGATTGAGTATAACTTTACAAAATAGACAGCCTTCATTTACAAGTAGCTGATAAAAAAAAAGTAGCCATTGGCTAAGGCAATGGAGTGTACTTGGGGATGGTGGAAGTACGAATCTATGTAAGCAAAAGGAAAATTGCAGGTGGAAAAAGAAATTGTGGGAGCTACGACTGTGATCTGGCAAAACATAGCACTGTACATTATCAATAATTAATTACCTTTCGTTGATACAATAACCATAATGCCTTTGTTTGCATTGGCTCTTTAGATAAATGCTGGTTCAGTGTCTCAACACCCTGCAACACAAACAGCTTCTGCACCGGAAAACATTATCTGAGTAAGGCTCCGATAGCAATGAATAGCCTGCAGCAGTCGACAGGTCATACACATAGAGTGTGGAACGGCAAACTTGGTTTACAAAGAGACATCTGTTCCATTACTTAAATGCATTGTGGCTAATTACATCCTGGCCCGTCTGTGAAATGACAACCATTTATTCTCCAGTGAACCATAAAATCCTAACATGCTCAATCGAAAGCAAGGAGGGAGCACTTGACAATTATGTTTCCAATGCAGCTCAGAGAAGCCAGAGATGATGAAACGAGAGCCAATTTGCCACAGAACTAAGAGGGAAAAGCAAGGAGGGCCAGGAAAGGCATTCATTTAGCACGTTGCCATAAATGTGGGGGAAGGTAAACACCATGAGTCAGTACTTGAGAAATGAAGAGCAAACTGAAGCCTGTACCCTTTTATCATTTCACTAACTATTTCACTTAACGCTCCTCTCTGCTGATCCAGCTCACTATCAGCGTCACCACAACTTTCTGAGTTCCCCAGTATACCTTCATAACAGAAGGATTCTTTATCCAATTCTGAAAGTATTCTGAGTGCACTTATAGACACATTATTGCTCTCTTACACTGAAGTCAGTCCTGCAACATAAATATCATGAGTGCTGCTTAGTGGCAAAATACACATTAAGAAAAATATCCATTGATAGCATTATAATTTATTTTAAGGGTCAGAAATCATTTTGCTGCTCAGCTTCACTCCAGTCACAGAAATAATTAATATGCTAAACTATCTGACATACACCTGGCTTAATTCTACAATAGAAAATCTTTCTTAGACAACCGGGACTATCAAACAAGGTAAACTAGCTCACACATAACCACTTGTCAAAATTTTACCAGAAAGCATTTCATCACAATATCTTACTGACAATCAATAATAAGCCATTACCTGTGGCCTGGGAACCAGTAACGAATCCAAAATTGCTCACCTGTCTGAAAGGAATTGCCCAAAACTAGGCACCAGCATCGTAGCACTTCAACCGCTCTTCTCAAGGACCTTGTTAATACTTTTAATGTCACAGTTGCTCAGAAAAATAGCCTTTTAAAACTGTTTTCACATTTGGCATTGACTGCAAATTATGACAAAAGGCAGATCAGAAAATATCATGACTACTGATACACAAATAAGCATAGGAAATGCTGAGGGTTAAGGGAAAGATGAATATGGTGTAGAGATGGACTAGTGGAAGGGAGGAAGGAACTATTCATAATAAGTCCTTGCTTTTAGTCACTTGTTTCAATGTCAGTTAGTTAATGGGGGGCCATATTCATACTTAACATTGCGAGTTTCGTTTTAAAGTTGTTTCATACCAGATTGAGGTTTTGGAGCAGATGACCTGCCGCCCAGCAGCTTGTAGTTTACCTCCCGTAATTGAATCTGCTTTCTCTGCCTCTTGTTTCCAGAGCTCTCCTTCACAGCACAGGCTCGAGATAGGGAAGGGGCAAGTGGGAGGAGTCAGGCTCTGAACTGGAGGGTCGGAGAGACTTTGAGTTTGATTTATTGTGTCACGAGAGGCAGTGCAAGTGTTGTTTTGCATGCTATACAGGGAGAGAAGGTGCAGATGGAGAGGTCAACATTAACATTAGTGAGGTCCATTGAAAAGTCTGACAACAATGGGGAAGAAGGTGTTCATACATAGATTCAACCTTTTATATCTTCTGCCTGGTAGGAGATGGTGGGAGAGAGTACAATCAGGGTGGGAGGGATCTTTGATTTTGTTGAATGCTTTCATGAGGCAGCTGAAAGTGTAGACGGAGTCAATGGATGGAAGGCTGGCTTGCGTGAGGGGCTGAGCCATGTTCACGACTCTCTGTAGTTTCCTGCAGTCTTGGGAAAAGAAGTTGCCATACCCAGCTATGAGGTAGCCAGATTGAATGCTTTCTCTGGTGCCTCTATCAAAATTGGGAAGGTTCTTTGTGATATGTGAAATCTCCTTAGCCTCCTGAGGAAGTAGAGATGTTGTTGTGCTGTGTTGATCACCATGTCGATGTGAGTGGACCATAGCGGATGGTTGATGATCATCCCAAGGAATCTGATGCTGTCGACCATCTCTGCCTCAGCAACACTGATGTAGATGCGGTGTGCCCTCCACTCCACTCCTGAAGTTAATGACCAGCTCCTTCACTTTGCTGACATTGATGGAGAAATTGTCACTTTATACCATGTCACTAAGTGCTCAATCTCTTTCCTGCATTGTCTTATCTCAGCCTACAATGGTGCTGTCAAGTTCGCTGATGATACCACCATAGTCGGTCGAATCTCAGATGGTGACAAAACAGGCTACAGACGGGAGATGAAAGATCTGGAAAAATGGTGCACTGAGAACAACCTAGCTCTCAATGCCGGCAAAACCAAGGAACTCAATGGCGGGACGTTACTCATGTCCCCCCTACACATTACCAGCACAGAGGTGGAATGAGTGGAGAGTGTCAAACTCCCGGGAGTGGTCATCCACAACAAGCTTTCTTGGACTCTTCATGTGGATACACTGGTTATGAAGGCCCAACAATATCTCTTCTTCCTAGGTAGCTGAGGAAATTTGGCATGACGATGAATACCCTTGCCAACTTTTATAGGTGTGCTATCGAGAACATTCTGTCTGGATGTATCACTAGCTGGTATGGCAACTGTACCATTCAAGATCGGAGATGATTACAGAGAGTGGTGAACTTGGCCCGGACAATCACAAAGGCCAACCTCCCATCTAGAGAATCCACCTACCAGGCTGTAAGGGAAAGGCCGCCAGCATCCTCAAAGATCCATTCCACCCTGACAATATTTCTCTCCAACCTATCCCATCAGAGAGAAGGTACAGAAGCCTGAACACATGCACCAGCTGGTTTTGAAACAGTTTCTAACCCACTGTTGTTAGAATACTGAATGGACCCACAAACTCTTAACATTCACCTGGACCTGTGATTTGGTTTTGCTGCTGTTACCTATTATTTACTTATCTATGTGCAGCGAGTTTTGAGAAGATTTGGAGCTCAGGTTGAGGTTATCTATGCTATTTAACTCTGTGATCTGCCTGTATTGCTCGCAACACAAACCTTTTCACTGTGCCTCGGTACACGTGACAATAAATTCAATTCAATTCAATTCAACACATTCAAGTTGTAAATGGAGCTGGGAGGAAATTTGGCCACACAGTCATGAGTGCATAGGGAATATAGTAGGGGACTGAGCCTTTCGGGACACCAGTGTTGAGGATAATCATGGAGGAATTGTTGTTGCCTAGTCTTACTGATTGTGGTATATTGGTCAGAAAGTTGAGGGTCCAATTGTGGGGGGGGGGAAGCTGAGACCCAGATCTTGGAGTTTAGAGATGAGTTTGTTTGGGATTATGGTGTTGAAGGTAGTCAATAAGTAGGAGCCTGAGATCCTTGCTCTCCCGATGTTCCAGGGATGAGTTTAGGGCCAAGGATGAATTGCAAAAGGTCAAGGCAATTTGCTGGGTTGGAGTTGATGTGAGCCAAGACTAACCTCTTGAAGCATTTTGTAATGATGGAGGTCACAGCCACCGGGTGGTGGTCATTCAGGGACTCTGCAATGTTTTGTTTTGGCATCAGGATGACGGTAGACTTCTTGAAGCAGGTGGGCACCTCAGATCAGAGTAAGGAGAGGTTGAAGATGTTTGTGAAGATGTTTCCCTCCAGCTGGTTCACACAAGATCTGGGTGCTAGGCTGGGGACTCAATCTAGGCCAGTCGCTTTCCGTGGGTTCACTCTCAACAAGGCTGACCTAAAGAGGAAGGTTTGCAGTGGCTGGGAGAGTGAAGGCGTTGTATGTGTGGTGAGGCAGTGAGCAGGCAGTAAACAAAAAGTTAGCATATTTATGTTCAACATTTAATTTATTTTAAAGTTATTTTGTTTACTCATATAGAAATTTAGCAATGTAAAGTACTAAAACTTACAGGGTGTAGTGTTTTCCTGCTGTTAGTCTGAGAATAAAGCTACCTAACTATAGCTTTTATATTGATCTTAGCAGGCAAATCTGACTTGCTCAAAGTTGTTTCACTTTAAGTTGAACTTTTCAGGAAATGAATTATAACTTTGAGTTTGGATTTATTCCTTCACTACCTGGAGCAAAAATATCCTCTGCAAGTCAGTCATAACATGGATTATTGCTTGCTCATTTATCCAACACAAAGATTCCTACCTTTGTCTCATGGTTCACAACTCTGATAAAGATCAGCAAAATAAGCCAAGGCTACTGATTTCCTCGAGCTTCAAGAGCTCAGTTAAACCAAGGGAGATGATCCCAACTGAACACAGTCTGCCCACACTTTGTAATCAAACCAGGATAGTATTTTAGAATTAGAATCCTTACAGTGTGGAAACAGACCCTTCAGTCTAACAAATCCATATCGATCCTCCAAAGAGAACTCACCCAGACTCATTCCCCTACCATATATTTACCCCTGACTCATGCACCTAGCCTACACATCCCTGAACATTATAGGCAATTTAACATGGCCAGTTCCCCTAATCTGCACACCTTTGGATTGTGGGAGGAAACCAGAGCAACTGGAGGAAACCCACGCAGACATGGGGAGAATCTGCAAACTCCATATACAGTTGCCCGAGCTGGAAATGAACCGGGGTCCCTGGGGCTGAGAGGCAGCAGTGCTAACCATTGAACCACTGTGCCGCCCACGAGTCTGCCTTTTGGGGGAAAAAAAGAATATTGCTCATCCTGTTACATGATAATAGATCTCAGCTTTACCCTGTCAGTAAAACTCTCAGGTGTCAGATTCACCTAAACGTCTATGACTTGAGAACCTCAACTCTCTAGCACGCCGATACACAGTACTACATTGTTGAAGATACTATTTTTCGTAGAATATATTAAACTGAGGTCCTGTCTACCATTCTGAATGGACAAACCAACTCCAATATGACCTATACAGTGGACAATTTGCTTGCATTTACACTTGGAGGCTTCATCACATGTTCTACAGAGTTTCCAAACATTGTCCCTGTAAATAGCTTTTCATTACCATCTGCAGCAGTTTTATATCTAATAGCTACAAGTATTGAGAGAAAATGACAAAGACGTGCACAGTTTCTTTGAACACCTCAGGATTTTTAGCCAGTGATGCTCAGAGCATTAACCCAGGCAGTCTAGGACAGTTTTGGAGGGACTGAGGTATGAAAAATTGAAACTTCCTCTTTTGATTTTCCATCTTGTTGTTAGAAAGAGGCCTTGGTTTGCTTGGCATGTCCTTACAGCAGCACTTTTTAAGCCCAGGAATTCAATGCCTATCTGTTGGCACTCTAACGGACAGCTGTGTGACCTCCAAGTGTTCTTAATATTTTTATATTTTTCTTATTTTTCTCAGCACTAAAATAATGCCCCTGCAAACATTTGTGTTTTGAACTTTAAGGAAAAAAATGACACAGCCGTCTTAAGTTAAAATTTGATATTTGGAAAAGAAGTGTTCAACAGCTTGGCTTGGAGCACAAGTAGAGCAATGCGAGGTTAGCTATACTGCACATACTGTCCTAAAAGAACCCACTTGGTCAAATTTAAATCCCTATGAAATGCAGAAGACAACTTGCGGACCACTTTGTATTAGGGTAATTGCTCTGAAGACTATCAGTAGTCTTCTGTTTCATGTTTTATTTCAGGTGACCACGGAGAGGTTCAATTTAAATTTTATAAAAACATCACTTGGGTGGTTGCACTGCCACTGCATATAGGAGCACAATGGGAGGTGTCATGGATGGACTTTGAATTGAAAGCTTTTCCCTTATCGCGCCCCAGTCTGTGCAACGCAGAGAACAAATGCCCTGGGGAAGCTCTTCGAGTCTGTATGTGTAATAAGTAGTTAAGCAGGTAATTGGGCTTAATTGATTAATTAATTGACTAGATAGACATAAAGGGGAAACAGGTGGGACTGGTGTGTGAAAGGAACCGTAAGACTGATTTGTGGGGTGGAGTGCTTTATCGCCCCTTCCAACTCCATTTTGATTTCGTGACTTCCTGCTCTCCCTACCTCCCTCACTTTTGAAAGTTTGCATTGGCCTTAACGGCCTTTGCACATAAATATCTAATTAGCTACATGAGTGTTTTACTGATGATGGTTAGTGTTTAAAAAGGAAAAGGGTCACAGTGATTTGGTGGTGAGAAAGGTGCTTGATTATTTGTGATAGCACTTCAGGATATAAGACAAAACGAAGACTGAGTAGCGGGGTAGAGAGCTTCATCTCCATTTTGACTTCATCCCCTCCTTCCCGTTCCCTCACCTTTGGTGGTCTGCATTGCCTTTAATGGACTTTGTATGTAAATTAATCATTTGGAAAACATGGGTGATTTACTGATGGTGGTTAATAGATTAAAAAGTATAGGTGGTTTGGTGATTGAAAAAGACTGCTTCTGGATATTAAAAGTAAGACTGAGTGGCGCAGCTCTTGTAGTCCAGTGATAGTGTATCTAACTCTAAGCCAGGAGACCATGGTTGAATTTGACCTGCTCCAGAGGTGTGTAATGACATCTCTGAACAGGTTGATTTGAGCAGATCTGTAAGACAGAATAGTTAGTAAACTCCCTTCACAAACCGAGATGTCTTACTTTCTGCTTCACTGAACGGTTTGGATGTACTTTGACCTCGGACCTGGGAGGAGGAGGGAGGCAAAAATCAGATTGGGATGTCATCAACAGACTGCTAATATCAGCTAATGACACAGGCCCACATTTCACGGTCAAGGTTTGACCAACTCTTCACTGGCAGAGTTGTTGAATTTTGCGTGATCCAGAATAACAAAATGAGCAAGGGGTTTAACAGACCAGCAATTCACAAAAGAGACAATAACCAGCACCATCCAAACAAACATAGAAATCAATACTGCATGTAACGAAGGGTTAAGAGTTTAGCACAAGTGCTCCTATTATTATAACACATCACAGTGACAGGAACTTCCCAGCATTCCTTATAGGGACAGCTTTCTGCTTTCGACAAAAAGTTTATCCTTGTTCATTACAAGAAGAATTTTACAAAACTCCCCTCACTCAGTGTGCTTTATGATGACTTAATGTTCAACAGAAGAAAGGCAACAAACCATCCCATGAATAAATAGCCTTGGGCAGACCTCCCCACATACCGACATCACCACAGCCCACTTAAGTTAAACTCAGAGATCAAACCTTGCCACAAATATTCTCTTCAAAAAAATTCAAGTTACATTCAATATCAGCACATTTTTTCTTGACTTGATTAAAATATAAAAGAAAATCTCATTCAGTACGCTTAATTAAAAATAAACCATCTTTATTAACAGTAACATCCTTTCACTTGGTGCTCTGTCTGCTGATCTTTATTTAATTATTTTTTGAACAATGAATGTTGTTGGTTAATTAAAGAAGAGCTGTTGATGTTGCACCTTCCGTTCCTCACCACCTCCTCTCCCTCACACGATACTGGTTTAGTCATTACAAGCCAGACATTTTCAGAAATGTGTGTACTGATTACTTGTATCACGTGTAAACTGGGAGCGGGCTGACAGTCAATGCCAGCTGTTCCTAGTTTTTCAACCACAAAATAATGCCAGGGAACAGAACATGTTCCTATTTCGACTGCCACTTTCAGAAGTAAGCGCTCCCAAAACCCGGTGTTGCGCAGACCAGATTGAGAGAAAAAGCCTCATCAGTTGTGCACCATCTTTGACAGGCTGCAGAACTGTGAGCAACATTACAACTAGGCCAGATTTTGCACTCAGCTGACATTCCTCGAAATATAACCTTTAGTGGGAATCACTATGCAACAGTGAGGGTGGTTTACCCAGGCTGATGTTTCCCCATCCCAGATCAGGGACATGGTGATCAACTGTGCGAACATCCCAGTTTAGATTATACCACTCAGCACGGCCAGAGGGTGAGTGTGGACCTTCAGGATCAAACGACGCACCAGCAGAGAAAAGAAAAACAAAAGGAATTGGAGAGAGTGTAGACGTTTCGCCTCTTCAGCTGCCTCACCATTCACTAAGGTGTTGGATGACCTTCTGCGTTAGTTACATCCTCACACACGTTAAACTTGTGCATTTTACATATCTTAGAGGAATGAATCCTGTGAGTAATTGGCTCTCACAAGGGAGGAGCTGCGGCTCTACATTTTCACACCTTGAAGTCTTCTTAGCCAGGCAGGTTCTCTGACCAAACGCTCCCAATATCTACTCGCCTGAATGACCATAACCAGTCCCCACACAGCTCAGCCACCTCATGCAACTCCAGAGATTTTACACTCACCTCCCAACACACAGGAACAGTAGGAGGTAGGACCATGTTGGGTTCCCAACCCATTGTCACTTTTTAAGGACCTGACTGAACCTGCCCCTGGGAGTTAAAGGTCTGTCCATTGTCACCTGCTGCGGTTCAGATAGGAAAGTTGTTCACTGAACCCTCTGAACCCTTTTCCTTCCTCCCCCTAGTCCTGCCCTATGTAACCTATGTTCATTCTCTTGGGTGTGCTCCAAAGGAAAAGCTATTCGCAAACCCAAGTTAGGAGAGGACACTGTTTATGGAGAAGCCTTGAAGTCTCAAAAAGACCTTCAGAAAATGCCATACTTCCTGCAGACCTCTGCAATTTGAATTCTCAATAGAAAGCATCAAGCATTTGCAGACTTGTACTAACAGCCAGAAGATATCCTGGAATTCCCTCCCTATAAGGTTATCGTACATCACCCCACAGCAGGTGGACTGCAGCAATTCAAGAAGGCAGCTCACCACCACCTTCTCAAGGGCAACTAGGGACGGGCAATAAATGCTGGCCAGCCATTGATACCCACATCCCACAAATTAATTTCAAAAACAGAAGACAATCAGCAACTAACCTGAACTGATGAACACTTGTTCAATTGTGCAAAGTTAAGAGAGATAAATTGTCGTGTTACTGTTGGCATCATATTACACCAACTAATCTCATGATCTGCCTGCTTTGTATCCTTCAGCCAGATGTTTACTGGGCATGCCTTTACACCTGCACCAATATGGCATCTGTGTGTGTGTCCAAATACCACTAACACTACTTTCGACTATAAGGCCACTCATAACTCTCCCAAAAAAAGCACTAACAAACCCAATTTCTCACCTATGTCCTAATGTTTGATTACATTTTGCATTGGCGCTTAAACATGCTGTATCACAGAAACATTTTTCTCAATGTGTGGAGTTATGGTTCACCTAAAATGAATCACTGCGACACATGTTGCACGGAAAGAAACCAGAGGCACATACGAGCAATACCATCTGAAAGGTTGAAAGCACGTATGTGAGATTCATGTAATTCCCTCCCCAACACCAATGTGGGAGTACATTATCACAAGCACTTCAAGAAGGGCCCCCATTACATTCCCTGGGCAATCAGTGATAGGCAATTAATGCTGCTTTGCTTATCTTGTGCACAGCCTAAGAATAAATGTAAGTTACATCAAGATGTGTTATTAAAACTCTTTAGGTACAGTTCTCTTACAGGTTGTAAGTATAAGGAGCAGAGTTGGGCAACAGAGCCATCCAGGTTTACAGAACTGAAAAAGACCCTTTGTTCCATCAAGTCTGTACCAGTCAAAAACAACCAGCTAACCATACTAATCCCGTATACCTGCTCTGGTTGTAATGTGAATCTCTCCCTTAAAGCAGATTTTGGGAAGTAGTGGGCTGCTGGTAGCTACCCAATGGAATAATACCCAGCAGAAAAGAATAAGGTGAGGTGTGAGGTGCCCCGGATGCGATTTTAGTCTGGGGAGCAACCGCTGATGCAAGAGAGGCTCAAGGTTTCTTGTAGGGCCCAAGGCAATCCAAAACAAGTGTTAAAAAAACACTTTTTGCAGTTTGCCTCTTGGCTCCTGCTTGCTAGCAACTTCCACTGATGGCCTCTGCACCAGGCAGCATTGACCGTTAACATCACTTTGGTTTCACATTGGATCAAGAACACCAAGCATTGAAGCTAAGGGAAGGTGATCACTGCCAAACATCTGACAGTCAAAATGCTATGGGGCACAGTGTAGTACTTGCACTGAGTGGCACTCAGCTAGGATCTTAATTAGCAGCATAGCTTCACCATCACATTTCGACCCACGGTTCAAATTAGGCCTTTTATTTCTTGGAATTGTAGTCAACCAAGATCCCAGTTTTTCATCTCTGCCACCTAGTTCATTGATAACTGAATGGTTAAAAGTATACCAGCAATTAATCAACCCTGTTTTACTGCTCCTGAAAACTAGAGAAATTGGGAGTATAATTTGCAGTCATATGTCAAGCTGTTTTTCTCAAGTCAGCTCCAGTTTATGCAAACACTGTGCACTTTGCTGATAAACCTCAATATTATATTTACTTTTATAGCCTTCTTAAAATCTGTTTACTGAAGAAACAATGGGTTTGTGATAGGTTTTGCCTGTTGCATGTGATAGGAATTTAGGTGCTGCACTAACTATCCACAAGTGCGATGAATAAGCAAATGAGACAAAGTTTCCATTTTATTATCATTCCTTTCAGACTGTTATGTTTTAGCCTGAGGATTGTCTTTACAGATTGAAAACAAAAGGGACAGTGATGGATGATTCAGCCAATGTCTCATCTAATAGATTTCATTCGAAATTATAGGGAATGTTTAATATTTTTGGAGGAATAGTTCTCATCTCTGTAGGTTGAAATCCTTCTGGCAAGTGTGTGCACACAGTCAGTAATGCACTCGGACGTAGCAACATAGCATGGGCTTCAGCTTATCGGTGAATCTCCTGCTTAAAATGCCCCACTCACACTGCAGCATGGCTTCACAGATTGGCAGGTGAGGAACTGAGACCAATCCTCTGTTTATCCACTCACTTCATCTCAATCCTTGTGTTCTCCACCCTGCCATTACCCCTACATCCACCAAACACGGCACAGCCTATTTTGTCAGAGAGCCATATTACAACTCTGCTACTATTTGACTATTGTTTGATTTTCTGCATTTCTGTGCTTTGTTTCTCAATCTTAAGATTTCCACTGTTTTTGTTTTGAGCGCCGTGAACCTGTCTGGGCAATTTCTGTAAAGTCACAAAACAAGTGGTGTTTACTTTGTGTTCTTTGCAGGTAAAGGTGCAGCCTGGATGGAACAGAAGCAGTGAAATAATAAAAAATACAATAAAAAATTGTTTACGGAATGTTTCTTCCATTTGTGAGCAATAGGATTTGCAGCGATAGCTTTGCGCTGGGGTGGTCTCCCTGTACACAGATTTTTGTCATCAGTTCAATCGAAAGACACCTCTTTTGCTCACTTCAAATGGATTCCTCCAGAGGCAATGTAGAAGTTGGTAACTGACTTAAAAGTCTGCTCCAGTTATCCTGGTAGCCCTCATCTACATTTCCTAAGACACCCAGAGAAAGAGTTATATACCAACACATTTTGCAACATTGTAAATTGCAATGTACACGCACAAGTCCTTCAGGTCGGAGCATACTGTGAAAGCAGCAGAAAATGATTTAGGAGTTAACGTCACACACAGGTCAGGGCATTTTCACAGCTGACATGATGAGAAACAAGATTCAATCAAGGATAGAAGAAATTATGGGACAGAACTCCCACGTTTCCAGCTGGAAGCTGTTTAACTGAAAAATTAAAAACTCCTTGCTGTCTCCTCTGAGTTTTGTTCAAAGGCATTTACCACAGTCCAGTCAAGTCTTAGAATTCGGAACCTCTGCCTCAGGCTTGTGTACAAAGCCACTGACAAGAACTTAGCTCACAACTGACCTGCAAAAATCACACATTGTCTGACTGGCGTCTTAACGGGGCTTTTTTTTTAGGTCTGTGAAAAATCAACCAGTAACGGTTCATTATTCTCCCATGATCTCTCACTTGTCTTGTAAGCTGTACCAGGAACCCTACAAACCTGAACTGAATCCAGCACTATTTCCTCAAAGCCAAGCAGAGATGGTATGCCTCAGTCTGCACATTTGAGATGCTCCATTGAATACAGCCAAGGTTGCTTATGAGCGATGAGCTGCTCTCCTCCAACCTGCCCATTAATTGGAGGCCGCAATCACCCTCTGCCTGCCTCTTATTCATTCATTAACAGTCAATAACAAGTTCCATTTCAGGACTGATCACATTTATTTTTGCAGTCACAGAACTGGACACCTCAGCTGTCATCGTGAAGTGTGGAGGCGGGTGTCGACAACAGCAACGTATAAATAGTTTTGAGACAGATTGCACATTTTCGAGGTGGCCTTTACAGATGTACTGCCACGCTGCTGCAAGGATGGGGCTGCGTTTCTAAGACGAGGGCCGGCAATGGCACAGAAACAGAGGCCATGCGTTTTACAAAGCAGCGAGGTGTCAGCAGTCAGATTGTTTCACTTCACATCAGATGAAACTTTACAGCACAACCCAGGCAAAGCTGCCTGCGAAAGCAGACTGCTAATGTAGCAGCAGCAGCACGCACACACACACACACACACACAGTGCACACAAATAGAATGTGATGATCAATATGTTTAACACATTTTTGGACTGCTGTGTCTTCCAAACTAAACTCACTATCATAATGAGATTAAAATTCCCATAGTTTAGATCCAGCTTATGGTATAATGGGGACAAAGGCAGCACCAAACGTGGCACTGATCTTGGTTTGACCCATGGGATGTGATACGCTAAGATAGTCCCCACCAGCATTGTAGTTGGCTTCATTGGACCCACAGATCCAGGCAATCAGCCTTACAATGTAGTCAGTGAATCTGACTGAAACGTCTCTGCACCTGTATGTGTGTGAGAGAGAGAATCTGTGTGTGAGTTAGTGAACAACTGAGTGAGCAAGTGAACTATTGACTGAACAAATGAGTGAGTCAGCAAATGAGTAATCCTGAAAGTGTGTGTGTGTGTAAGTGATCCTGAGAGTGCACGTGTGTGTGTAAGTGATCCTGAATGTGCATGTAAATGATCCTGACAGTGTGTGTGTGTAAGTGATCCTTACAGTGTGTGTGTAAGTGATCCCGAGAGTGAGTGTGTGTAAGTGATCCCGAGAGTGAGTGTGTGTAAGTGATCCCGAGAGTGAGTGTGTGTAAGTGATCCTTACAGTGTGTGTGTAAGTGATCCTGAGAGTGAGTGTGTGTAAGTGATCCTTACAGTGTGTGTGTAAGTGATCCTGAGAGTGAGTGTGTGTAAGTGATCCTTACAGTGTGTGTGTAAGTGATCCCGAGAGTGAGTGTGTGTAAGTGATCCCGAGAGTGAGTGTGTGTAAGTGATCCCGAGAGTGAGTGTGTGTAAGTGATCCTGAGAGTGCATGCACGTGTGGCCTGAACTTTGCTGATTGGGCTGAAGGCCCGAGGGAAGGACAAAGGAAACATGCTGACAGCATACTCAGGCAGCTCCCCTCTCCATGTTGCAGGTAATGGCTGACTACTAGAGGGGGCTGTTATCTTGTTGTGGATGGGAGGCTGCCCAAGAGCTGCTGGCCACGAGGTGCGAGGGCTGCTGAGGCATGCCATCACTAGAAAGTAGGGAACAAAAAATCTTGTCTACAAATCCAGTGCCTTGTGCTGGATGGAGGCAAGACCTCTCCAGGAATATGACATGTTACCTTCCCTGCCTGCAGTCTCCTCTTTGCTCTAAAGAAGCAGCCCATCCTCTCCATCCCAGGTAGCTGCTGGGTGGCCACCTCCACTTAGCTTGGTGAGTCCATGTGGCAGAGGGTTGACCCACAGTTGGCAAAGAGCTGAGGGCACCATTAAATGACCCCCTCGCTGGGCCATTATTGTGGATATTGGCCCTCTGCCCACAAATGAAAAGCAGTCTGCTTGGTGGGGAAAACTGCCCTACACAGTAAACTCCCCATCCTATCAGGAGGAAATTGCTGAGAAAGATGATGCTAAATTGTCTTTCCACTTCACACCGTGTTCCCTTTTCCAGGGGTTCAGCTGCTTGGCTGTTTCTATCAGCATCACACAAGGTTCAGCCTCCAGGTGGCATATGACAGTAGCCAGGGGTGAACCAGATTTCAATTTCTCCTCATCCTGGGCAGGGGGCAAGACTTTATTCTGTACCACTTACTGATGCTCCCAACTGTGTTTGTTAACTCACTGTGTGGGCAGTCTTAATGGCAAACCCATTTTCACACTTAGGAACAGGTCAAATTCAGTTTTTAACACATTCCAAAGCAAATTGCGGTCTTGCAGTAACTGTCATCATTTTACCCAGATTCATCAATCCTTCTCTGGTAATTAGAATCGTCAGGGCTCAGAGTCCATTGATTTTTGAACATCCCTCCTATTTTCATTCTCTCTGGGAGTGATCAGTGCTGCTCCACAACTGAGCCCTTTGTGTTTCCACTACATTAAAATCACGAAGGAAAAGGTGTTTAAAAAAAACACATTGGAATTAACGGAATCAGAGGAGAGAGAGGAGATCTTTTGGGGGAACAACCATGAGGGAAACTTTCTTTGAAATACCAATGTAAAATAAATATCAGTACACATTCCATCACTGGGATCCCAGACTCCAACAGGATATTTTAAAAGGTTGCAGACCACACTTGAAAGGAGTGCACTGCAAGTATGTTTGAGGTAAGTGACTATATCCCCCATTCGTGTCTTGTAAATGGAGGATGTTATGGTGGGTGGAGCATAAGTGAAGCAAATCCTAAAGGCTCTCTTGTACGTGGGAGTTAACAGCAATAGAAAAATGTTCTTGCAGCTACTCCCAATGAAGATACTTTGTTTCAGCACATTCATTGGCTTTGAACTTTGATTGCTTCATTTCTGTCGAATCCTAATCAACCGGTTGCAAAATTTCAGAAACATTTGTCACATTGCCTACTGATGTCATAGAAATGTAATTGTTATCGTGAGCACACCTGCAGAAGTTGTTTCACACCATTGTCATAGTTTACATTGCTTATTTTCACGGTTGAAAATGGTCCATTTAGCCCTCGCTGTAGTATAAGGAGAGTGAATACATCTCTGATCATCGTAAAAAATCCCACAACACCGGGTTATAATCCAACAGGCTTATTTGGAAGCATTAACCTTCGGAGCGCTTTCACAAACACCTGATGAAGAAGCAGTGTTCCGAATGCAAGTGCTTCCAATTAAACTTTAGATTAGATTACTTACAGTGTGGAAACAGGCCCTTCGGCCCAACAAGTCCACACCGACCCACCAAAGCGCAACCCACCCAGACCCATTCCCCTACATTTACTCCTTCACCTAACACTACGGGCAATTTAGCATGGCCAATTCATCTGAATCTGCACATTTTTGGACTGTGGGAGGAAACCCACGCAGACACAGGGAGAATGTGCAAACTCCTCACAGACAGTTGCCTGAGGTGGGAATTGAACCCGGGTCTCTGGCGTTGTGAGGCAACAGTGCTAACCACTGTGCCACTATGCAACTTGTTGGACTATAACCTGGTGTTGTGGGACTTTTAACTTTGTATACCCCAGTCCAACACTGGCATCTCCAAATCATTTCTGATCATGACATACATTTTGGTGCAACTCTTTAACATCAAAAGTTATATGTTATTGAGGAGGAACAGTGCTAGAGAGCTGTAATCGGTATCTTGATGTATGCACAATGTACATCTGTAAGGATGGACAACTGGCTGTTGGAACTTCTTACAGTCAGACAATACTCATTCTCAACTAAACAAGTGTGATGTATTTTTCCTTTTGTATGTATGTTTTTGGGTTGGGGAAGCCAGAAAACTGAACTGTAATGCTCAGAACACACTCAGTTCCAAGAATTGTTAGGTGGCCGCTTTCAACTCTGATCAGCAACAGGCACAAACCTTATTGCAAAGGTTTTCAATAGGTCACTCAGGACAATTCGGGAGTCACTGAAGAGCACTTCAAAAGTTACAGGCAGTTGGTGAGTAAGAGAGAAATGAGAGAGGCAGTCACCACGTCGGGAAGGTTTACCGTTTGCTGTACTGCTGAAAAAGCAACTGAACTATAGCTAGTTTGTGCAGTTGAGGATGCAGTGAGAAGTCAAGAGCAGTTGGATGGCTCTGTGTTGTTAGAACTCAGAGAGAAGTTCTAGGAATTAGTGGGCTGCTATATGCTGAAGTTAGGGAACAGCAATGATCCTGGAGCTGTGCAGTCACGGAAACTACGTGTTACAAATTGTTCAGCACAGCTGAGAGCGTGATTGAAAAGTTTTATGCAGCTGAGCAAGATCAAAGCTCGGAGAAACGCAGGGGTGGTGTCAGCTTGGTGAAGCTAGCTGTCTGAGGCAAGTTGAGGTTGTGTCTGTGAGTGAGAAACTGAGAGTGTAGTTTCACAGCATGGTGGAGTGCTGACCCAAGACGGTGACTGACCAGAATGGGAGGGCAGTGACAGTCCATGACAGAGTGGCTCTTTAGAGAGACTTTCAGGTCCAGATCAGCAAGAGTGAAGAAGTGAGGTCAATGATATATGATGACTCATTGCATCACTATTGCCTGGAGGGAATTGCTGAGAAATCCAGATCAACTTCTTGATCAAATTTGCTACTTAACGTGAGCTGTGAGGTGTTTGATCATCAATAGTTATCCGTATTTACCACGTGTCAATGCTGGGTGCCACAATATAAATTGTTGTTCACAATCGAGAAGGCTATGCGACAAATGCTGTACTCAAGATGGCTCCCACAGGCATGCACACAACTGTGGATTCATAAACTTTACCAGAATTTACCGGTTACCCGCTTAAGTTCCTGGCCATGCTTACAGCTTCTTTGAAGTTTTTAGGGCTCTGTCCTTCAGCTAGCCTCTGTAGCTCTACTATTTCCAGGTCAGTCAATTGTTGGTGCTGGAATAAGGCTTTTACAAATAGTGACTGTATTCTGTACTTCCAATGTATTCCCCTAGTTTCACTTGAGCTGTCGTTTGACTTGAGCTGACTTCTTACAGCATTTCCTTATTCCTATTGTAGAAAAGAAAGCCAGTGGTTTGAAACCTCAGCCCCTGCATCCCAGATCAAAAATACAACCAAGATAGTGAGGCTGAACAGGTCACTATAAAGAACATTTAAATGCAGTGGGAGTGGAAAGCAGACACCGTCAACCATGACTATAAACTACCCCTCCCCCACTCCTTCCCCTTGTCTCAACCTTTTCCTTTATAGAGTCATAGAGTCTTAACGGCACAGAAAAAGAGCATTCAGTCCAGCTCGTCCATGCCAACCAGATATCCTAAACTGACCTAGTCCCATTTGCCAGCATTTGGTTCATGTCTCTCTAAACCCTTCCTATTTACGTATCCATCCTGATGCCTTTTAAATGTTGTAATTGTACCAGCCCCCACCACTTCCTCTGGCAGCTCATTCCTTACACGTATCACCCTCTGCATAAAGTTATCCCTCAAGTCCCTTTTAGATCTTTCCCCTCTCACCTTAAACTCATGTCCTCTAGTTTTGGACTCCCCTCCCCTGGGGAAAAGACATTGGCTACTCACCCTATCCATGCCTCTCCGTAAGGTCATCCCTAGCCACCAAAACTCCAGGGAAAATCGACATTTCAGGCAAAAGCCCTTCATCAGGAATACTTTTGAGTGGGCCAGTTTCTTTGGTATTTCTATTTAGTTCTCGACCAGAACGGTCTGTTCTCACAGATGGAAGACAGGCTGCTGCACCTGACACCACGACCAACTAACAGTATGTCTATTGTGCAGCAATGATTACACACAAAACTAGGCCTCAGTAGGAATGGGCACCATCATGATGTACAGAAAACCAATGGGAAAGATTTATACTTTGATGTTGAGAGTGGAGAGTATCGTGTTCTTGTCTGTGGCATTCCCAGTATGATTACTGACAACTTGTTCCAACAGCAAATGGGTCTGCCCTTCAATGCTTAGGTGAGCAGCCTGACACCTAACCACTCAGCTTCCATCTGCTTGGTATTTCACGGAACAAGAGGTTCCTGTTGGCCCGGAGCCTTCTTGGGATTTAAAATGGCCAAGCAATGGCCACATCAGGCTAAGGCCTCCATCCCACTATTGCTAGCTCACTCATAATGTGCAGGGAGCTCACTGCTGCTAGCTCACTTCGTGGATATCTGTTAGACAGAGGAAGACCTCATCTGGGCGTCCCCTCAACTCAGTGGTCCTGCTGGTTCTTCCTGCTTTAACCCTCTCCCATTAGCCTCCAGAACCCTGCTTCGTCTGTGTGGAGGGGTTGCCTGTAGTCGGGGCAAGTGATAATGTCACCGCATTTGCAACACCCATCCATTAGGACATCTAGGTGCTGATTCACAACGCAGAGTACCAATTTCCCCCTGTCTGCCATGTCTGGGGCAAATTTCAGGAACCATGCAGGGCAATGCGGAACTGACAGTGCTTGATTGGAAACACAGTGGGCACTCAAAGATGATGCAGATACAAGGAATGCCAGTCTTTCAGTAGATATCTGCTGCATGGTGAATTGTTCTAGGAATGGAGCAGGTTAAGATGGAGACAGAATTGGATGCAAGTGACGCTATAGGAGTGAGGCAGGTAGTTAATAAGGTGCGTTTGGTATGATACGAGAAACTTGGCTAGGCCTCATGGCAAGAATCCTTCCAGAAAATTTACGCAACTTGCACTTATCCAAAAGATGAAAGATTCAGCCCACTGCATTTGATTTCCCATCACCAACCAATCTGAGGTATTGCAGGATGTACTGACACAGGTTATATGCCTCAGCCTGAGCACATCTAACTGAGTGGACTTTACTGTTGCTGACAGGGTCTGCATCCTGACCGTAAAGGAGTCCAATTTGACTCAGCCAAGGCTCTGCTATCTGTGGTTCAGGAGCTCACCATGATTCATCAAGGACTTGTGCGTGGCTCCCTACCTCGATCAAACAAACCTATTTCAATGGTATTAAATAGCTTTTGTTTTGTTTTTTATAAACTTGTGAGAAAGTGTCATTCAATCAACAACTTTTTTGTAAAAAAAACTTCTTAATAGTCTCGATCTTCTTGTTTGTCATTATTAGCATATGATTAACAGTTATTGTAGTTGTTAAAATATTGCTTCTTAAGTAACTGTTAAAAATAGTTCTTATTTTTAAGGTTACTGGCTCTTGGACCAAGCTTTGATGGACTGTTTTATAACTTCAATTCGGACAGGGTCCGTCTCCTTTTGCCTGAATTGGATTAACCACCATTCAATTCCAGGGAAGGGGAGAAAACAGTCAGCAATGTATTGTATTTTTCCTTTCATAGATTTCATGGAAAAGAAGGTTAAGGCAACACAGTCACTTGCTAGTGATAGTTTTCAGCCCCCATCGGAATTGAAACCAACTTCCGATGCTAGGTAAGAGAAGGATTACTTGTGTATTCCTTGAAATAACTCCATAAGTTCATTTTCCCATCTCCCTGCCTCTAGACCTTGGCAATGTCCATGCTGGAACTCTGGTCTACAAAGACGCCACAGATGGGTGAGGTAGTCAAGTTCATGATGGACATGATCTTAAGTGGCAACTGCATGAAAAACATACACAGGGTTATTTTGATACACTTACAAATTGGTACATAATCTACATTTCTTCGCAATGCGTCCAGATAAATTATAAATAGATCTGTTCAGCAGCACTCAGGCCGTGGAGATAATGCAACCTTCACTGATCTGTGCGCATGTGAGCTATTAAATCAAAAAGAACTGTAAAGAGGAACAATGAGGGTATTTATCTGAAATGGTAAGCTACATTGAAAACAACATCAAACAAAATTAAAAGTTAGACAGGAGCCAAAAATTACAATTTGTATGTGAATACTGTGCCGTCCAGCAAACCACAAAGTCTAGCCCCCCTCCTCCCCTGTCCCACCTACAAGTTACATAAACAATGCATAAAAAAACATGGGTAACCTAAAGTCAGTCTTGGTCACTCTCATCACATGTTTCCACATAAAACGAAGAGCTAGCATTGATGGTTAACTCACTCATCTACAGCAACCAGACATGAAAATTACAATTTAGCACAGTAGGGTATGATTGTGTGTCTCGTTTTGAGCTTGCATGACATGGGAAATCAAGCTCCATAGTCTTTTATTATAGAGTTATTTACAAATGATAATGCCCAGAAAAGGCTCACTAACATTTAATAAGCTATTTAAAGTTAGGGGCTTGTTGGGGGGGGGGGTGAGGGTAATTACAGTTGTTCATAATTATCCTTGCATTTTTTTGCACTCTCTTTATCTAGTGAAAGAGGATGTCCTACAGAACAAAGTTACAACCAAATGATTCCACAACAAGTCCTGCAACAGGAAATGGGTGGCAACTGCAAAATATCCTCTTAGCACTGAGCTCCACTGCCAAAGAAAACAAGCAAGTTACATTTATATACCCCTCTTTTCGAATCTTTCCGGTAAGTCCCAAAACGCTACGTAGACAATGAAATATATTCAACTACAACAACCATTGCTGGTTTGGCAACAATGTTGCCGTATTGTACAGAGCAAATCCCCATAAACAACAAATGTTGTCAATGTTCTGTCAATCTGCTGTCAACGGCTGTTTTAGATGAACAGTGCACAGGAGACTGACTGAACTTCCTGGCTTTATCTGAACAGAACCGGTGTTATAAACAGGAGCATCCAATATTTTGGGGTAGGGTCATAGATTCATGTGCAACCAGGTGACCAAGATAAAAACATAAAATGGTGAATTTCTGCTGTGACCACACAACAAGTGTCCCATTGAGCTGTTTATACGGCTGTCCCAGAGACTGCCTTACTCTCTGACCACAGTAACAGCACAGAGCTTCAGCAAAAACTCACTGAGTGTAGCCAGATGAACCTCACAGAATCTGAGTTCCCTGACTGGGGCTGTTAATCTCATCTCATCAGAGGCCCTGATAAAAAGGTTGAGTGTCAGGGATCGTGGTGATTATATGAGGCAGTACTATAATCAAGGACTCTTCATTTATAAATGAAGGGTGGCTTGGTGGTGAGATAGAGTTCTATAGAGTTATTTCAACCCAGATACAGTTTATCATGCACTAATGGACTATTCCACTTCCCTTTAGAATGGCAGGGTGCTGCTCTGTACTTCTGCCTTTTGCAGCCACAGGAATACTCGGGATGGGAGACAAGGTTATAGTGAAGCCAACGTGTTTCTTCTGTGAGCTGCACCTGTGAAAGCTGATGGGAACGTTGTGCAGTTCTTAGCTGGGTTGGGATTTGCTCGGCAGTCAGTGTACTCAGCCGAGAGAAGTTCGATCCTGAATCCAGGACATTCAGAAGTTGGAGAGGTTACAGGCTGTTGCTTGTGGAATGAACGTGGGAGTTACTGGAGTCAAGATGAGGGTGATTGCTTTTAAAGGAATGTTTCTGCTTCTTATGTGATAAGCTTTATTTATAGTACAGGAAAAGGAACAGTTACTTTGGAGGTTTTTCTTGCTGGAATACAGACAGTTGATTTTTTTTTGTGCAGTGAGAGGGGGATTTTGAGAACATTTCTTGCAGAAATGATAAAAGATAACGAAGTTACCAAATGATGCAGAAGTCTTAAAACTAATGGTATGGAGTTCCACAATGGGACACTGGGTTCAGAATTTGGAGGAATACTTAATTCCACTGTTGAACAAAAGATTCCTCAATGTTACACCTCATAGGTAAGATTTGATGGGAAAGTTGGACAGGAGAAACAGTCGAAAACAGATGCAGGACTGGAGTGATTCCATCACTTCCCAGCAATCAAATATGCTCTATGACTCTATGACCCTCCCAAATCCACATATGAGAGAAAGATATTTCTCTGGAGCTTCAATCTACAAATGCCAGTTCCTACTGGCAATCTCACAGCCTAATCAGAGTAGCAGGGTACCACCTTGAAATTTGTGGCCCAATGTGTGGGTGTGGTATTGACTGGATATTAGGGAGTGGAGAGGAAATTGCCCAGGGAACACCATGTCAATTTACAACCATTGCTCCTTTCTATGCAAATAATTCCATGTGCAGAGCTCAGTTCAGGGTCAGGAATAGGGCAGACTGGTGACTGGAAACTCTGCCTCACCACACAACAATGGGGAAGAAACAAATTGATCATCAAATTCTCCAGCCGCAGCATGGATGACAGTTTCTAAACAATAGCAGGATTGTTCTCCAAGAGCATGTAGGTCAGAATTGTGTAGAACGTCATGTAACAGTCTGAGCAGCAAACTGAGAGGCACCAACTAACACAGGAAATGGTTCACTGGTCGATAAAGAGAATACTGTGGATGCTGGAAATCTGAAATACAAGAAGAAAGTGCTGGGGAGGAAAGTGCTCAGCAGGTCAGGCAGCATTCATGCAGAGGGGAATCAGAGGTAATGTTTCAGGTCAACTTTCATCAGAGCTGGGAAAAGTTAGCGATGTAAAAGGTTTGGGTAAAGGGTGGTTGGGACAGGGAGAAAAGGAAGGCCCATTGGGTGGAAGGCAGGACAGAATAAATGACATCAAAGTTAGTCACCTCCAGTGGCTAACAAAATGGTAATGGGGTAAGGAAAGGAACAAAGAAGCAAAAAAGATTACTCAAAGCAGGTAGGTGTCCTCGAATAGAAAGCAAATAAAACAAATTAACCAAAGAAAACAAGCTGGATGACAGACTTCCTCTAGCCGAGGCTAGGGGAGGGAATACACAGATTGTGAGAATGCTTTCTGGAACACCCCATTTTATCCACAAACAGGAAGCCAAGCTCCCGACGGTTTGCATCACCATTTTAATTCTCCATGTTGCTCTCTCACTGATATCTCTGTCCTTGACCTGCTGCACTATGGCAGGGAGGCTCAATGTTAGCTTCAGGAACAGTGTCTCATCTTTTCACTCTCATCTTTCACAGTTTTCTGGACTCAGCTCTGGTCTCTACAATTTCAGGCTTAAACTTTGCCTCTTTTGTTTTCTTTGCTCAGTTCGGACTCTTCTTCCAGTCAGCAACACATCTGCTCTCGGTACATCGTTTGATTCGGAGAAAGTGAAGATTGCAGATGCTGGAGATTAGAGTTGAGAGTGTGGTGTTGGAAGAGCACAGCAGGTCATGCAGCATCCGAGGAGCAGGAAAATCGGCGTTTCAGGCAAAAGCCCTTCATCAGGAATTAGACTATGACCTCTTTTGCCCTTCCCCACTCTCTTTCCCCACTAACAGTGGCTTTGGCTGTAGCTGCTGAAAGCCAAGCTCTGAAATCTCTTGTTAAATCTCAAACCCCTCCTGAAGCCTTCCCCCACTTTAAGACTGTGCCTAGAACCCAACCTTAAAATGGATGCTGGATGCTGTATAAATGCTCTTATCATTTTTACTCTTATCAACACAAAGTAACTTGCTTAAAGCTTTTGTATATTAAGCAGGCCTTGCAACTGTGATATCCCACAAAGATCATAATACTAAAATTAATGTTGGATTTTTCCTGATGAAGGGCTTTTGCCTGAAACATCTTTTGATTCATGATTCCTTGTTGCTTTACTTGCTTCATTGTGATATTCTTTGGCACTGGAGGACTAACGTTGCTGTTGGTCAGGCTCTGCTGTCTTTTCCTTGCACAACCCAACCTTTGTTCAAAATTTCATACATTCCTAACTTTTCCCAATTCTATTGTAAGTGCACTAACCTAAAATGCTAACTGGGTTTCTGTATACAGATGCTGCCTGGCTAGTTAAGGATTTTCCCAGCATTTTCTGGCTTTAGTTTGGAAAAAAGTAACGGCTCCGAAAAACTGGGGAAGGGTAGAAATGTTAGCGCCTTGACTTGAAGATATTGAAACTTTAATAAAAAGTGAAATAAATGCCACGAACTCAACGACATTATCATGACTATTAAAGTCAAGGTGGAAAGTTGCAGAAGTTGAAACTTCCTCATTGTTTTATTTAAAACCATGAACCAGACCATTAAGGAAGTTGAAACAAGACAGCCCCAAAATCTAAGAAGAATTGGTGGCGGGCAGACTGGGAACATAGGCACAGTGCATAATAGATCACAATCGAAAATTGAATTATTAACAGGTCACATCCATTAACCACAAATAGCCATTCTCCATCTTCCTTCCCAAATTGAGGATATAAACCTAAAGAGTTATTTTAAAGAATCTAAAAAATGCTGCACAATGTTTATGGCATATAACAACACAGAATGATGCTTTAAAAAGAGTTCCTTTTATGAAAGGCACTGACTGATAAACCAGGAAAATTCCAACATTAACTTTAGTATTTTGATCTTTGTGCAATGTTACAGTTGCAAGGTCTGTTTAATGCATAAAAGCTTTAAGCATGTTAGTTTGGGTTGATAAGAACAAAACACTTGCATTTATATAGCATCCTTTTTAAGGTTGGGTTCTAAGCACAGTGGGAGAGGGCTTGAAGGAGGGGTTTGAGATTTAACAACAGATTTCCGAGCTTGGCTTTCAGCAGCTGCAAAGTCACTGTTAGTGGGATGGGGCAAAAGAGGGTATAGTCTAAACAGCACAGATTTCTGGTAAGCTTGTAGGGCTGAACACATTTACAGTGACTGGAAGGATACAGATAATGCAGTGAATTAAACACCAAGTCCAAGAATATTCAATTTGAGAATTTGAGGGATAGGAGCCAACTTTCTTCCACAGGGACAGGACTTGAGGTGAGATAGGATACAAGCAGTTTTGAATGAGTTGAAGTTTACAGAACATGGAGAATGGGCACCAGGCCAAGGAATATTGGAATAATGGAATTTACACGAATGTGAATTTCAGCAGCAAATGGGCTGAGGCTGAAGAAAAGGCATACTGTAGGGGGATGGAAGCTGACACACTTTGTGATGGAGAGAAAATGGGGTCATAATCTGGGCTTGGGGTGGACTAGGACAATCCAATTCAACCC
The DNA here is from genome assembly GCF_047496795.1 of Chiloscyllium punctatum. Classification (NCBI taxonomy): domain Eukaryota; kingdom Metazoa; phylum Chordata; class Chondrichthyes; order Orectolobiformes; family Hemiscylliidae; genus Chiloscyllium; species Chiloscyllium punctatum. The sequence continues at coordinate 28,914,600 of NC_092752.1, forward strand.
AAGAGATCATAGCTAAGAGGAGATGGAATTGTTGTCAAAGTATGTCACTAGCTGAAAATGTTGGGTTTTTAACCATAAATTAGAAGATAATAGGAGGAGATGTAGGCCATTCAGCCCATCAGGTCCACTCCACCATTTGATCATGGCTGAAATGTTTCCGAAACCTATTCTTTTGCCTTCTCCCTCAAACTCTTGATCCCCTCGCTAATCAAGAATCTATCTATCTCTGTCTTAAATACGCTCAATGACTTTCCCTCCCCCATCTTTTGCGACAATGAATTCCACAGATTAAGCACCCTCTGGCTGAAGAAATTCCTCCTCATCTCAGTTCTAAAGAGTCGTCCTTTCACTCTGAGGCTGTGCCCTTGGGTCCTAGTCTCTCCTACGAGTGAAAGCATCATCACCACATCCATCCTATCCAAGCCTCTCAGTATTCTGTAAGTTTCAATCAGATCCCCTCTTAAGCTTCTAAACTCCATAAATTACAGAGCAAAGGTCCTCAGCTGCTCCTCATATGACAAGATCTTCATCTGAGTGGGCCAAATGGCTTTCTTCCATGCTAGAGGGATTCTATGTATCTATGAATAACTACTCAGTTCATCTGCCATTTCCTTGGTCCCCATTACTAAGTCTCCAGCCTCAATTCTCAGTGGTCCAATGTCTACTTTTGCCTCTCTCTTACCTCCTCTATATCTAAAAAGAACTCTTATAATCTCCTTTTATATTATTAACTAGCTTACCCTCATCATTCATCTTTTCCCCTTTTTTTTGGGTTGTCATGTGCTGGTTTTTAAAGGTTTCCCAATCCTTTACTTTTCCATTAATGCTTTTCCTTTGACATTAATGCTGTTCCTGAATTCCCTTGTTAGCCATGGTTGCCTCCTCTCCCTCTTCCCCCACCCCCCCCCCCCACTTCATAAGTTTCTGCTGTGCCTCCCAAATTATCCCCAAAACCTCCTGCCAATGCTGCTCCACTGTCTTTCCTGCTGGCTCCCCTTCCAATCAGCTCTGGCCAGCTCTTCCCTCATGTCTTTGTAGTTACCTTCACTCAATAGAAATACCAGTACACCTGATTCCAGCTTCTCCCTCTCAAACTGCAGCATCAATTCTCTCATACTGTGGTCACTACCCCCGAAGGGTTCCTTCACTTACAGCTCCCTAATCAGGTCTGCCTCAGTACCCCCGAAGGGTTCCTTCACTTACAGCTCCCTAATCAGGTCTGCCTCAGTACCCCCGAAGGGTTCCTTCACTTACAGCTCCCTAATCAGGTCTGCCTCAGTACCCCCGAAGGGTTCCTTCACTTACAGCTCCCTAATCAGGTCTGCCTTAGTACCCATCAGCAAATCCAGAGTTGCTTGTTCCCTCATGGACTCAACCACAAGCAGCACTAAAAACAAACCATCTAGACATTCCTTTTCTAGGGTTCTGATACCAATCTGATTTCCCCAGTCCACCCGCATATTAAAGCCCCCCATGATTATGCCTTTTTCACATGCTTTTCTATCTTCTGATTTATTTTCTTCCCCACGTCCTGACTACTGCTGGGGGTTGAGATATAACTCCCATCAGGGTCTTTTTCCTTTGTGGTTCGTCAACTCTGCCCACACAGATTCTACACTTTCCCTTCTTGATAGCAAGTTAATTTCATTTCTTACTGGCAAGGCACCCTGCCCTTTCAATTGGACCCGTTTTGATGTATTGATCTATTTCTTTATTTATTGTCACGTGTACTGAAGTATAGTGAAAAGCTATGTTTGTGAGCAGTACAGGCAGATTAAAGCAAACAAGGATATATATATCAAAAAAGACTTAGACAGAGACAGACAGGTTCCATTGCACAGGGTGCACACTCGGGGAGATCAGCATCATTTGTCAGTCTAATATCAGCTGGAAGAAGCTGTTCCTGAACCAGTTGGTGCATGTGTTCAGTTCTCTGCCTGATGGAAGTTGTAAGAGATCATTCCCTGGGCGTGATAGGTCTTTGATGAAACTGGCAGCAAACCGTGTAAATGGAGCCCCAGGTTTCCGCAATGGTCTAGGCTGTGCACACCACCTTTTGTAGTTTCTTACGATCCTGGGCAGAGCAGATGCCATAGCAGGCCGTTATGCACCCAGGCTGCATGCTTGCAGTGGTGCATCTGTAAAGGTTGTTGAGGATCCTTATGGACATGCCAAATTTCCTGCACTGCTTGAGGAAGAGGAGGCATTGTTGTCCCTTCTTGCCTGTTGCATCTACGTGGGAAGTCCAGGGTAGATTGTTGCTTTCCTTGGATATTTAATTCCCAGCCCTGATCCCCCTTGCAGCCGTGTCTCTTATAATATCGTTCCAGCCAATTTCAATCTGCGCTATAAGCTTATGTACCTTGTTTTGTATACTGTGAGCCTTTCAGGACAACACCCTCAGTCCTGCACTGACTGTCCCCCTTCTCATAGGTGTCCCCTTACCTGCTCTGCCTGAATTTAGATTCCTGAGCCTTTCCATACTCTCGGTCCTTTACTTGTTCTGGAAATTTTAATAATCACAGCTGAGCCCTTCCCCACTTTAACTTTCTCCATAATGGTCCATTCCATTTCCATTTTTCATGAACCTACCCACGCCCCCGTCTGTTTAGTTTTTAAAGCCCTAGTTATGCGATTTGCAAGGACTCTGGTCTTAGTGTGATTCAGCTGGTCTTCCCAATATTTAACTGGAGAAACTGTGGCTCATTTCAGACCAGGGGCAGGATGTTAACTGGCAAAGGGAAGAAGGGCCAACTGTAGGCACTGAGTCAGAAGCCTGGCATGATCTTTCCCCAGTCTGGTTTTAATTTGGGCACATTCGGAGTTGTGCGGGAGGTTGTGAATAAGTAAAACATTTAATTCACCAACTAACTGAGAAATTCCAACTTTAGCACCCACCATGAGGTTTTCCCAGGCTGTCTGGAACTCAAGGGGTTTCACCAGACAAGTGCCTGGTAGGAAGTGTCTATCCACAGAGACTGACAGAACTGTGAAAGTGAAGAGCATCCCACTTCTCCTGAGAGCCTGCTTTTACTGCTTCATAGCAGAGTTCCGACTTCTTGGACTGGTTCCATTTCTCTTGGGCTTTACTGACTTTGATCGTGTTTTCCCTGCTGTCAGTCCTTGTTGGGAATGAGCAGCTTTTGCAGCTCTACCTTGTAACTCTGAGGGATGAGAGAAGCAATAACACCAAGAAGCTGCAGCACAATCAGCAGCTCCCTCTCAGCCACCAGAGGGAACGGAACACAAAGGTAGAATTTTCTGGGTGTCGCAATTTTCCGATGAAGAGGATCATTTTAGTCTTGACTCTGCTCACAGTGACAGTTCCTGTCCTGCTTCAGCCTCCCAGAAGGTGTCCAATATTTAAGTCCTCCCCACCCCATAACTCTGGGATTGCTGTCTGAATTAAGGGATGGTGAATGGTGTGTGGAGATGGGAAGTCAATTTAGTGTGCCCCTTTGCAAGGGCAGCCAATAGCCTTTAGTATTTCTATAGTGACAGTGCTCCTTGGGGAGTACACCAGGGGCAGGAGGGACACAATGGAAGCAGTGTCAGTCTGGCTGCATTCTCTACCACTGTACTAGCTCTGCATTGTTGGAGATATTAGTCTCGAGGAGCTCCTCAGGCAATGGCAAGTCTTTGCCACAGAAGATGCGCTTTATTGCCTTTGAAGGTTAGAAAACCTTGAACCCTTATGTGCTCTAATTTGCCTCTGTGCAGCCAACTTCTCTGACTTGCTGAGGTGCTATCACAGCATGCTGTCTGTGCAACGTTGAGGACACTTAGTGTCAGTGAAGAATTTAAAAAATTGAATTGCCCATGGGAAAACTATACTAGCATATGACGATGGAAAGAATAGATAGTAGATTTAGATGAGATGGAAAGAATCTCAAGTAAAGCACTGCCATGGAGTGGTCGGGCGAAATGGCCTCTTTCTGTGCCTATCTAATTCTCTGTAGTATCCGCCTTAGTTGGTTAGTGGGTCAGTGACAATGATCTCTGCAAGCCCTGGGAAGACTCCACTTCAATAAGGAAGCAGCTTCTCAACATTGCTCTTTTATTTTAAGACTTGGCTCCAAACATTAGGCAAAGGGTCTAGCAGGACCCAGGCAGCAGGGCTCCTAAAGTGAGGTAGTGCAGTAGTGTAACCTGGTGTGGTCAGCAAAGCTGTGTAGCCTGATGCCAGGATTTCAAGATGGGTACATGGAACTACAGCTGGACTTTTCCCACAGTTCTCTTGACACTAGGTGTAAATAGGTATCAGAACAAGGCAACGTTACATTAAAACTACACCTAGACCGGTTAGAAGTAAAATCGTGAAGTAACTTTTCATGCAACGAGGAAAGGAAATCTGGAACACTCTGTTAAAAGGCGTTGGATACTGTATGAGTTGAAATTTCAAGAGCAAGAGGAGGTTCTTGTTAAGTGAGGATATCAAGTCTGATGGTGAGATGGTATGGAGTTGAGATAAAGATCAGCCATTATCCAACTGACTGAGTGAATTGGCTCAAAGGGCTTAAAGGCCTGTCCCAATCTTGAGAGAAGCAAATATCAATCCTAGGGGGTATGGGTAAAATCTGGGCAAACAAGACAATCCCTTATTGGAGATTCTCTGGCCACTAATTTATAGGTAAGAATGGGACGAAGCAAATTTCATCCCACAGAGTTGAACAGCAGAAGAGCCTGAAAGAGGATGGAATGGTTGAAAGGTCTAAATTATGAGACAGCTCCTCAAGACGATGGATCCTCATCGTCCTGCAACTACAACTCAACAAAGAGCGAGGAGAATAGCTAGGGAGAAAATTGCTGAGAAGAGAAAGTTGAAGATTTTCATCTCCATTTTGATAGTAATCTCTGGTGTCTTTTATCCAGTTTATGAATATGAAAATGGCTGTAGACTATTTCTCAAAGCCAGAGGTGAGTCTTGCAATTGCCCTTGGAGAGTTATGGAATATATTTCCATCCATCCCCCCCATGATAACATAAAACTTGGTACAAACCATGAGCTATATAATTACTAAGGATGCTCCCAGACTTTTCAACCAATAGGATCACAGTGTGCTTAAAATGTGTAATCTAAATGCATACAAACTGACACACCACATCATTAACATATAGATAGATTTTTATCCTGTAAATTAGTGTGGATTAGCTCAAAAAGATAAGGAAATTCATTTCCATGTGCACATTCAATAACAAACTGGGGTTTTCAGCTGGGCTGATGGCAAAGGGGAAATAAAATAGAACATTACTAACTCTTCAACCCACAGAAAAACTCTTCTCACATTATGAAACCGCATTGTGGAGCTGGGTCATTGACATATGGAACTCTAGAGAAAGGCTGTGCTCCCAGAAAGACTGTATCCTGAAACACGACAAAATAAACTTTCCTGTGCAATGCTTTGCTGGAACTTAAAAAACAAAGGTGAACAAAATACTTGGCACTATTAGCAACAGATCAATTAAATCAAAAGAGATTGCATGACGTACAATATAGAAAGGCTTGCATTTATATAGTGCTTTACACAACCTCAAAATTGTCACAAAGTGCTTCACAGCCAATGAAGTACATTTGAGATGGAATCAATGTTGTCGAGAATAAGGCAGAAAGTTTGCACTTGGAACGTGTGCACAAATGTCAATGAGATAAAGGCTAGATACTCTTGGGCAATGTTGGTTCAGGAGAAATATTTGCAGGAACTTTCCTGAAGTTCTTCAGAATAGTCCCATACTACGTCTTACGCTTAGCTAAAAGGGCAAGCAGGGTTCCGGTTCAATACCGACAGCATTCCGGACAGGGCCACTCTGCCTCAATATCAGCTTCGAATTTCTGCAGGTTTCTGAACAAAGGACTTGAGCTCACAGCTTCTGATTCAGCGGCAAAAATGCTATGTGTTGCTGAGCTATGTCTGCCAATCTATTGCTGCACGCTATTTCCTGCACGGTGTGCATGGAACAACAATAATCCTGGGCACTGGGAGTTTATTGTACAAAGAAACATATCGGAGGTTGGGCTCCAAGATGATGTAACTAAGTTTGCTAGCTTTTATAAAAAGAATTGATGAAAAATGGTCTGGGCAAATTGTTCAGCATGCTGAATGTTTCAAGCTGGGCAAAATTGATCATTAAGGTCATTATTCTCCATTTGGATGTTTAGTTCAATGAATAAGTAGTTGCAAGTAAACAGGGGAGCCAGACCAACAAGGGAGCACAATAACAAACTTTTCCTTAATCATTAATCCTGAGTCTTATTTTTGAAGTTCTTCAAAATTAGCCAACATAACTTGTTCAGGACCTCAGTATTAAAACTAATAATGAGTCACTTGTGCAGAATTAGGAAACGCTTTTGTGTTTTAAAGAGGGAGGGAAATGTATGAAAACTGAGTTCTGCCTTTTTTTTGTTTCAAAAATATACTTGATTGATAAAAATCTTTATAGACATACATAGCCACTAGTGCAGTTTGATTCTGAATTCAGCCTTTACATATGTAGAACACACAAACCCAAGGCACTTCTTAACTTGTATAAGATTATATTTATATATATTTGAGGCACCGGGAGAGCCGATAACTGAATGGACTCCCATTTAACTTAGGCAGAAAGACCTCAGACAGTGGTGTGTCCCCACTGTGCCTTGGCAGCAGTTGCCCAAGATTCGGTACACCCCTCAGTACATAGTCTTGGACCTTGGAATGCGCTGATCTGCAGCATTTGGTCAGGGTCAACTCCTTGTTTTGGAAGACCAGCAATTTTCAGGCAGACCAAAGAGCTCTCACCAAGTTGATGGTCTTCCAGGTGCAATCCATGTTTGTTTCGGTGCTTCCCAGGCAATAGACTGTACAACACAGAGTCCTGCATCACGGAGCTGATCAGGATGAAGCTGGATAAAAACCACTGCAACATTTTCCGGGCTTCCTTTGCAATGGCACATTCCAACAGGAGACATGACAATCTCTACCCCCCCCACCCCACTCAACCTCCCTGCCCTGAAACTGCTTCAAAGGCAGGTGTGACTGAGGATAGTGTGTGGTGGGAAGGATCTCACAGATAGCACCCTTCTCACCACTAGCCAAGCGATGTCTTGGTGCTTGTTGGAAAGTTTTGGTGATGAGGCATTCTGCCAAACGTCTTTAACAGTCTCCTCAGGGAACAGCCTGACTCTCTCCTTTTCTCACAGGGTTTACATGGTAGGTGTGTTTGTTCTCATGCATTATATGTATGTTATAGAAGATCGTCCAATAGGAATAACGGGGGCGATGGGAAAAACGGAGGAGGGGAAAATACTAAAAATATCAGTAAAAATTGACATAAAAATAGTAGTTAGCCTAACACAAACAATAGCACAGTCTAAGTAAATGTCATATATTTTAATGAAATAATGCAATAATCATTTTAAGGGGTTTCTGAGTTTATTGAGTTACAGGACTGTATTAAGACAGGGACCAAGGGTCATCACCAGCATCATGATTACTTTCATGTCCAGCTGTGGGTGCAGGGTGACACCAAAAGAAAACATTTAATCCAGAATTGGATGGCTGTAGTTCATTGTCCTCAGACTTTTTCTTGAGGTTGGCTTATAAAAGGCATCTAGTTTTTGCTGCTTGGCCATCTTTCATAAAGCCACAAACTACTAGCCTGTTGCATTCTGCATTGTAGTCATTAGCTTCTAAAAGCTGCAACTGCTTCTTAACTTCCCTCAGGATGGAAGACAAAAGACAAGTGGACAGTTCTCGTGGTGCCGCAGCCTGGACTTCATGGCCTTCACCTCGAACTTGAATTTGCCTCTCATAAACAAGGTGTTGTCGATCAGTCTCCACTTCTTCGAATCCAACTTGCTTTGCAAGAGCACCACAATGTTCTTTGATTGCTGGAAGCTCCTCTGACACTTCAATGTCTTGAAAATCAGGAAGATGCTTCCACCAGGCTGCATGCAAGCAGTCTTTACTAACATCACCCCAGGCCTCCACAATGATGTCAATAGCTTAATGTTAAAGCTCTTGCAATATTGAAGAACATTGTCCTCATTATGCCCCTCAGTAACTGCAATCAGCTTCCTGAATGTGCACCTTAAATAATAAGCTTTAAAAGCTGCTATTGCACTCTGGTCCATGGGTTGAATGAGAGATGTTGTGTTCGGAGGTAGAAATAGCAGTTTGGTGTTATCAGAAAGCTCACCATTGTCCAAAATAAGGAGAATTTTAAAATCCAAATCCTTTCTCCTGCAATAATTTCTAAAAACATCTTGAAAACATCAACAATAAGGTCAGAAAAAAATTTGTCCTGTCATCCAATCTCTTTTGCTTAACCTGAAGAAACCACCTAGAGTGGACGAAAGGTAACTGGGATGGAATTGCCCAAGAGTCAAAGGCAGTTCGCATTTTAAAAATATCATTCCCAATTCACCAATCACATTAGAGTCAAATCTCATTGACAAAATGCACGTTATAGGAGAATGACCTGTACTGAGTACAGATACCTCCAATAAGGAATCCTCACTTGGATATTGCTGCATTTGTATAAAATCCACAAAATAGGCAATTCATTGAAACAGTGAAACTAGATGAAAGTAAAATAACCAGATGGTGCTGACAATGAAGCATAGCAATAAGAAAGAACTTGCTTTTCCATCGCACCTTTCATAATCTCTGGACAAAAAGCACTTCACAGCCAATGAAGTATAATGAAGCATGGCATCTAGTTTACACATGGCAGGGTTCCATTATAACAACAAAATAACTGAAACATTTATTTCAGGATAAATGCGGATTTGGAAACTCGAAGACTTCCCCTGTATTTAACTGAAGAGTGCCACGAGATCTGTCGGGTTGGATATTATTGCAACCTGAAGGACTTCAACATCAGAATCAAAGCGGAATTATGAACCCACACCCCCCAGCGGCAAAACCAGCTTAAAGGCATCACCGCAGGCAGTCTGCCAAATGGTCAGCTGCAGGCATCCTACCCACTTCAAGACAGTGAGTGGGCTCAATCGTTATGCTGCAGTGGGTATCTCTCAAACATTACTGTTGTCACCAAGAGAGGTGGGCACTGCATGCCTGGCTGGACTCCTCGGGATGGTACCTCCCAGAGCTGGAACCCTCTGAAAGTGAGTTTAGTTTAAGATGACCGAGGTTGAAGGGCTGATTGATGGAGACCAATCAGCGTGCCTTCCTGCCAGGGGATCCCTCTGGGAAGAAGCAGAGAGCCTCAGGACGCTGCAAGGACCTCCTTCAATATGGCAGCCTCCCCATACACGGTGGGAGAGGTGCTGCAGCCAGTAAAGTGTAGGACCGCCTTTACCAGCCCCTTCCTGGGGCTCTTCCCTTCAGCTGCCCCAACCCACCACTCCATTCCCACCATTTTGTGAATGGTAGAATTCCACCCTTTATATTTTCCTGAGAGGGCAGAAGGGTTCTCCACCATTCCAAAAGGCTATGCTTCTAATATCACCGCCTTCATTTACTACTGCACTCAAGTGTTCAGTTGATTTTGTGCTCAAGGCTCTGGAGTGGGGATTGAATTGTTGACACCTGAAGAACAATAAAATATTTTACATTATCAAAGAAGAAGATACAATTCCAACCACTGGGATGAGGGGGTTCATGTCTCTCTCGCCACACACCAAATTGCATCGTCTAATTTTTGAATGAACATCAGCTACTGGGGTCTAGATTAGAGTGGTGCTAGAAATACACAGCAGGTCAGGCAGCATCCAAGGAGCAGGAAAGTCAACATTTCGGGCAAAAGCCCTTCATCAGGAATAGAGCTACTGGGGACAGATCAAACAAAGTTAAGACTCCAATGTCAATTCAACCTCTACCCACTTTGTTACAGATCAGAGCAGCCCACACACCATGGCTTACACGAACTAAGAGGCAGGCATAAACTGCTGCAAGTATTTTCCTTGTCACGTGGAGCAGCTGCTCCTGTTCTCTTTAGATGCTTCCAGCCCTCCCCTTTTCTTATTTCTGCAACAGGCCCCATCAAGATTACCCCCAACAGCCCTCGTGTTCCTCTGTCTGCTTCAGTGCCCTACCTGTAAAGAACTTGTTTTACTCGGTCTGCCTGCCATTCAATCAGCCATCGTGTAAAGTGCTTCACCTTCCCACCACATCGGATTGCAGCATTCACAACCCCTGCCTCCACCCCGCTCAACTTGTGCTCAAAACACAAATCGCTCCGCAAAGATTGCTCATGGAACCAAAGCACATTGCCACTGCTACGTTTCTCTTGGGAGCAAGATTCATGAAGAGTGAAAAACTCTTGGCCTGAAGACTAAAGGGTTTGTGATTCCAGGCACACTTCTACACTCCTCAGTACTGGGTTGGGAAAGAAATTTGATGAAAATCTAAAGAGAGGAGAAAAAGTAATAAGAAAGTAATGGATCTTGCTTTGGGATAGCTCAGTGGTTAGCACCACTGCCTCACAGCACCAGTGACTCTGGTTTGATTTCACCCTTGGGTGACTATCTGTGTGGAGTTTGCACATTCTCCCAGTGTGTGCGTGGGTTTCCTCCAGGTACTCCAGTTTCTTTCCACAATCCAAAGCTGCACAGGTTAGATGGATTGGCCATGCTAAATTGCCTATAGTTTCCAGGGTTGGCTATGGTGGGTGTGGGTCTACAAGGATGGGGGATAGGTCTGGGTGCGGACTCTGGCCAAATAGGTAAAAACAATAACTGCAGATGCTGGAAACCAGATTCTGGATTAGTGGTGCTGGAAGAGCACAGCAGTTCAGGCAGCATCCAACGAGCAGCGAAATTGACGTTTTGGGCCAAATAGCCTGCTTCTGTACTGTGTGGATTCCATGTCAAGTCAAAAGGCAATTTCATCATTTTCCCTCTTTCTGAAGAAAGATCATACCAAACTCAAAAGGTTCAGTTTGCTTCCATGTCCACAGATGTTGCCAGACCTGCTGAGTTTCTCTCGCACCTCATTCCAGATTTCCAACATCTGCAGTATTTTGCCTTTATCACCACATTGTCATATCGCCTACATCACTTTGTAATTTACTGAGCAACATTTTGAGATGTTTTGGTGTGATTTTGATATTATGATAATCCAAGTATTGTCAGTAATATTTCTGATGCTGTATATCTGTTTATTTGTGTTCATGGGCCTTGAACCACAGGCCTACACAAGTCTCCTAAATGCTCCCCTACTACTGGATCCACTTGGCCCAACAGTGCATCCTTTTTTGTTGGATTGGACATGTACTGCTTTAGGAAATTCACCCGAACACAACCTAGGAACACTTATTCAGCACTGTCCCTTAATGTCCGGCTTTGATGCTGTCTTCCTGCAGTGATGGAGAATGCGGTTCCTGCCTTTTCCTTGACCTTGGAAACCCATGAGCCTGAACCAAACAAAGATGGGCTTTTCCCTAATTTTTTTAATGTATGATTTCTGTTATCGATATGGGTGCCAGAGTATGGTGACTTAAACACGTCTCACTGTATTTTGTGTAAAAGTACAAGTGGCAGTAAATTTCTGTTCTATTCTAAGGCCAGAAGGAATGAATGGTAATATTCTATTCAGTTCTCCAACTCAGTCTGAGCTTTATCAGCAATTGATTCTGCCTTTCTCTCATTTCTCCTCTTACCTGGCCAGAAGTGACAAGGCATCATCTAACGCCATGATCAGAACTGAGGCAAAGTTAGGTCACAGTATACCACAAGGCAAAGCAGCACGTTGATTGATGCCACCCCGTTAAGTACACAAGATCCGAAGATTGCATGCCTTGGGTTTAATCGGGATTTCCTCTGGATTGCCTCCCAGCATACAGACTGAGCCAACCCTTTACAAGCTGATTTCTACAGCACGCGACACACCTGCATGAAGTGCTGCAGGGCACGAGTGTGTAAATGCTGGCTCACTAGGGTACTAATACAGGGAATAGCTGAGCATTCTGGAGTTCATTTGGGTCAAATCAATCCACATTAACTTCCCATCTCAATGCACAGTGAGCTTAACAGAATGCTGTCGAGAGACATTGCACTGTCTGAAAAGCTGGAAGCAGCATGAAGGAATGAAACGACTGTAAATTCTTAGCCCAACCAAGCTTGAACAGACTGGCAGACCCAAAGCCTGCAGCCAAACCTGCTCATGACATAACATGACAATTCAATTGTCCCAGTTTAAACAGGCTCTGCAGGATTGGTTTTGCTAGGATTATCGTTTCCCCTCACAAATAGTTGCATAGAATATCTGATGTCGCTTATTAACCTCTGGCTTTTGTAAGATTAGTGGAAAAAACATTAAAGGATGGGGTGTATATTCAGCAGACAATGTCACCTAATAACCTCACCAAAAGCTGTAAGATTTTGCTCTTATACAATTTGTTTTATTTGTCTGTTCGGCCCTCTCCATCTCCCCAAGAGCAGATTTCTTAATTGCATGCTGGTGGAATATGAACTGGAGTCTTTTTGACATTTGATTCTACCTCCCAGTTATTATGGTGTGAAAGTAAATCTGTTACTTAGTTTAGCTGAACGTGGATTTGTATTGAGTCCAGTCTTCGTTCACTAGTATAAAGCAGCATTCAGGTTACCACAGCTCTCCTCCTTCAGTTCCAGCACTTCTCTCAACATTATAGCTTCGCACACTCTTCATTAATATGGAATTCCTGTCTCAAATTTTTGAGTGTGGAATGAACTGCTATTATGAAACTGATAGTTTTAACGCGTTTACTGGATTGCATGTACAATCATCAGACCCATCTTGTTTCATTTTTTAAAGAAATGGCTGCTGCATGACGGATTAAATATTTCACCCAACAAATGGCATCAATCTGAAACAAAAGCCACCAGGTAGTAACCCTATGCTAAGAGATCACAGTATTTGATTGACTGCATTTTTTTTGTCATCATTATACACGTTTTGAGCTTTCTTGCCTTGTGACTGGCAATTTGACTGCAGCAGCAGCAGCTTCCTATGGGACAAACGATGAACTGATTCATGTCTCTGTGGACTCCATTCACTCATTTGGAAAATGTTATACATCGTGAACTTAGTTTGCTTTTAAAATTTTCAACACTGCTCAATCTGTGCACACAAATTTCCACGTTGTCCATACCAAGTGTCGTTACTGTGTACGTGCCTATATTTGGTGGAAAAGCCTAGAAGGTGCTGTGATGCCAGCTGAAATTTTACACAGAAACAGCAATTCTGCCCAGAAACCAGAAAGCTAGGGGCTGGCCCTGCAAGCTCTGAGGAGATTTCACATTGCTGAGGCAGTTATGTACAGTCGCTGCTTCTACCCGTTTGAGTTAGCATGTGGTACTTCCAGGTGCTGCTGGCCAATCAGAGGGCAAGAAGCTCTTCAGCTCCAGCAGTGCCACTCGGAGTGGATGGCCAGTGCTGGGATTGCAGCAGCTCCTGACAGTCACAAGAGAGGAGGTCTGGAGTGAAGCTCAGAGGGATTAGCATTGCCAGGACCAATCGTTAGGTGGGAAAGGCAGGGGAATGATTGGGCATTGAACCTGAATAGAAGGAAACCGACACACACACACACACATAATATAGAGTTGAGAAAGTGGTGCTAGAAAGCACAGCAGGTCAGGCAGCATCCAAGGAGTAGGAGAATCAATGTTTCAGGCTTCATCAGGCTTATGCCCAAAACAACGATTCCCCAGCTCCTTGGATGCTCCCTGGCCTGTGTTTTTCCAGCACCACATTCTTGACTCTGATCCCCAGCATCTGCAGTCCTCACTTACTCCACACAGATACTCTAGACAACATCACCCCCCTCTCCACAAACATGCACACAAACACTTTGGCAATGTGCCAAACAGATACTGTTCACTTAGATCGTTACTCACCTTACATATCCTAAAGGTAGGCAGCTACCCTCATCCCCCAACACCTTGTAACTGGTTCCCAGTTTGGGGAGGGGAATTAAGCTTCAACAAGTGTTCCCAAGAAACTGCTCAGTGGGATGCTGAATAAACACCAAGGGCTCCTTGCTCAGTCCTTGTCCTACACTGGGAGAAGCTGCTCTCAGCCAAGGTGATGATGAGAACCGTTGATGATTTATCCGATATCATTCACTACCCAGGGTCATGTGAAGATGGATCACCTGGATGTTAGTGGAAGCCTATGCGCTTCCAAACCTGAGGAACAGCCAACACCTTTTGGGAAAGATTGATGTGGAGATGCCAGTATTGGACTGGGGTGGATGAAGTTAGAAGTCACATGACACCAGTTTATAGTCCAACTAGTTGGACAATAGCCTGATGTTGTGTGACCTTTGACTTTGGAAAAGATTGGCAATGGAAAAGATTGAAGTGCAAACTAGCAGAGAAAAAGAATGCATGCAAATTGTAAAGAGATCAAATAGAGCAAAAATGCCACTAAAACAAATGCAGAAATTAAAATACCAATGAGAAATCCCATATATAGTGGAATAACCCATTGAATAAAAGCAAAACAAAAAGGCAGAAAGTGGGAAGAAATCCCTAAATATTCCCTGTCGAGTTTGCAAAGGAGCCAAAGGATGAAAAATAGCATAAAAAAATACTATTAAGAAGAAAAAAAATCTGGTTCCCCCATTGGGCTATTCTGGAGCCACTGGAACGCCATCCTTCCCAATGCGTTTGTCTTTCTCCTATTTGAACACTTTGTTTCCTCTGGCTTTCCGACCATTCAGTCACTACTTCACCACCCATCATTTATTTCAACTTGGTTTCCTGTTACTCGGGGAGAAAGTGAGGACTGCAGATGCTGGAGATCAGAGCTGAAAATGTGTTGCTGGAAAAGCGCAGCAGGTCAGGCAGCATCCAAGGAACAGGAGAATGGACGTTTCGGGCATCAGCCTGAAGAAGGGCTGATGTCCGAAACGTCGATTCTCCTGTTCTTTGGATGCTGCCTTTCCTGTTATTCGGGGTCAATCTTTACCTCTTTAGCCAGTTTCTTTCACCTCCTTCCAACCTTTCACAGCCTTCAATCCTAGGAAACTTTGACTGTAGGGCAAGATTGTAACATGTTCAAAATCCTTCCATCTACATAGCATA
Source organism: Chiloscyllium punctatum (assembly GCF_047496795.1). Taxonomy (NCBI): domain Eukaryota; kingdom Metazoa; phylum Chordata; class Chondrichthyes; order Orectolobiformes; family Hemiscylliidae; genus Chiloscyllium; species Chiloscyllium punctatum. Next base: position 28,929,610 of record NC_092752.1, read on the forward strand.
TAAATCAATATGGCTCCCTTTTGTGCTGCACTTGGTTCACCAAGAGAGTCTTAGCCAAAATGGTAGCATGCTATTCAATCACAAGAGATATCCCTGAAGGTTTGCCTCACTAATTCTCATGTCTGGGAACAGTAATTGATGTTAGTCCCCCCCCCCCCTAGTAAATTAGCTCTAGTTGCTAATTCCTTGGGGTTATATTTGGAGGCATTCCTCAGTCTTTTTTTCCACAAAGTAAAATTGATAGTTTACCAATAGAGCTCTGGCATCGTGAGCAGAAATGACTGAGCTGCTAGGTAACTTCTGCAAACTATGGCATGGTTTTCCCTACACTCGAGAGATGTTAATTGTTACATTCGGAATCAACCAAAATGCCTATGAACTGTGGTTTGGTTGCGTTGTAATTGGGAGAGGAGGTAGAGCTCCTTTATTTGGGGCGATGTTTTCTCTGACCAGAGCTGTGGAAATGATCACCTGTTTCATGTTTCCCAACAGTCTTCCTCCAAAAAAATGACAATAAAATGTGCTGTCAAGCAAACAGTTACTACAAATTAATCAAAAAGGATAGTGAAATTGCTTTTTCCTCCCTTCCAGGGAGAGACAGTCATGAAATATAGGAATTAAACTATCTAGAATCAAGCAGGGGACATAAAATCCATAAACCTTTAATACTGTCATTCTTTCCTTTCAGTGGGTGAAACAGAAGAAAAAAATAACAGTAGGAATATCAACAGTGAAAGAGATCAAGTAATGGAGCTGAATTGCAAAGCTCTAACCTAGAATATGAAGCCTGTGCATCACCTTACTTCAGTATCCAATTGCTATCCATTGCATTTCATGTCATTTTGATTGATTCCACATCCTGACATTATTATTAGTGCTCGTTAGGCTCTGCAGCAAGCCAGCTAGTGCATCATCCACCCTTATTTACATGTCAATGTGAAATCTGGCGTGAGGACTTCTGACGCTCTGCATGTTGCTAGGCCCTGAATGCAGCCAAAGATTTACCGTCGGACAAGAACCTAGCTTTAAAATTCTCCCTGGGATGAGTCTCATCTGGGATCACAACACAGATAATCTATCATATTAGTGCCACAAGTCTCAATACTGCACAAGCAATGAGGGGTGCTGAGTAATGCTGTTATCCCAAGAGTGTCTGCCCACCCATTTGTTAAAATTATAATTGTTACAAAACGTGAGGAAGCCTGATGCAGTAAAATGAAATGACTGGTTTTCGATTGAGGCAGACTGCTAAGCCAAACTCGAGCCTGTGAATGTCTGTAAAATCACAATGCACAGATCATGAACAGCTATCAGCTTCAAATTAGTTATCCCAAAGAAATCAAATGTTCGTCAGGAATTGTGGACTCTACGTGCAGAGCACCAGGACATCAAAGGGAGTTTTATTATGTTCAAGAGAGAATACAATACCATAATTAGGGGATAAAACTATCTTCGACCATTTTGCAAAACATCAGGGTGTGGGGGTTAATCAGGACCTGTCAGTTGTATTACACAGGGAATATCAGATATCTAGGACTTACTATGAAGCAATGTCCTCAAACTTAGTTAAATGCAGGGGCTTGATTCTCAAATACTCACTGGGAACAAGGCTAGGTGTGGAATTGCTTTGAAAACCACACTCCTAGATGGCATTGCTTTTCCCCAGTAAGGACAGAGATAGGATGGAGCCAGCAACCGATTTACCTCCAAATTAACTGTTTATTCACAAACTGCAGAGAACCAGAAGGAAATGTTCAGAGTTGAGGCCAGGAAATGTGAAGAGTCTGCTGCACACATGTGCTCCACTGTCAGGAGCAATGTGGGAGGCCATTATGTGGCATGACTGACAAATAAAATTAATGGGAAAATATGGTAGTTGCAAACAGAGCAGGTCAATGAACTTCCTGTTGGTCTTTCAATCATTTGTACGAACTGCGATGTTGCTGGCACTCTGACATCTTGTCTGTTCCATTCTGTAAGCAACAGCAAGCTCTGTAATGGCTGCCATCTGCCTTTGAGCAGGTTGCAATGTCAAGCCAGTTCCTGGCTCTGCTAGTGCCACTGATTCCTCCAAGTTCGTTTACTGGCTTATCATTACAAAATCCTTCTTCTTCTTAGGCATTCCGTCATGGTTAAGGATGATATGCTACAGACTGGATTGATACCCAGACACTGGTGGATTTCAAATAATAAAAACCAGCCTAGTGGGCAAGTGGAGGCACTTCTTCATCTGGTACCAGAACCCTGCCTAACCTCTGAACTGCTCCCATGAACCCAGAAAGTAGAGAGCGGGCACACTCACAAATGAAAGAGAACATCCCCATTCTCCCAGACAACTGAAGTCTGAGAGAAACACAAACAGAAGAAGAGCAACAAGCATGTTGTAAATCCATTTTAATCAGAGCATTGGATGCAAGGAAATAGGGTCACGAATTTTCTTTTGGTAGATATAAACCTAACCTAGAGAAATATGGTTGAAAAGATGAGGAATTTCAATTAACAGAACAGCATCAAAAAGAATTAATATTGCACAACCTCAGAATGTGGCTAAGTACTTTTATAGTCAATATGGTGATTTTTGAAGAGCAGTCAATGTTGCAGTTTAAGAAAAACAAGTATCCTTTCTCTTTCACAGGAATTTGGGGTGAGAGAGACACCGTGACCTGACTAAACAATAAATGCAGTGAGGCATGAGAGGCCATGATGGGGCCTGTCCTGAAAGAATTGCAAAACACTGATTTAAATTATGTCAGCTGTCTGAATCTTGTGATTAAATTATTGTCCTTTGGGAGGGAGAGACAGAGGGAGGGAGAAACTGAGTTACTACAAGCCTATCATTTTAACCTCAGTCTGGAACGTATTATGAGAGTTAGACTGACTGATCATTTTGACAAGTATCGGACAAAAACTACATGGATTGTGAACATATTTGAGATTTTTAAGAAGGTACAGTATTGGCGTTGCAGATAGGTAGTTTATGAATGTTGTATATGTCTGTTCTTCCCCAAATGAATCATAGGATTATTAAAGTCCAGAAGGAGATCGTTCAACCCATCACTTCCATGTCAGCTTTCTGCAAATACGATTCACTTTGTCCCAGCCCTGACCTTGTTCCTGTAGCCCTACAAATTTCTTCCCAGTACAGATAATTATCCAATTCTCTTTTGGAAGCAGTGATTGAATCTGCCTCCACCACACCTCAGGCAGATCCTAAGCCCTCCTCCTTTTTGTAAGGTTTCACAGAATAATCTTTCAAAGCAAAATCGGAACTGTAACCTTGTGATACAAGTTGATAATTAATTGGCAAGTGGGAGACAGGATAAAGAAAGCGTGCTTTGATGAGTGAGATGTCACAAGTGGTGCTTTCCAGTGATCTGTGTAGGGCGTCCCAGCTTTTATTAAAGATTTTGACTGGAAATGTCTATATTCATATTTGGAGTTGATGCCAAAAGACAGCAAATTGTGTGGATGTGAGGAGAAAGCTGCAAAGTGACTTTGACATTATATAATATGTAAAGAACAAGGAGCATATTGTCATGTACATATGTATTCTGAGGTACCACATTTTACTGTTGCACTGCAGTCATGTGCCAAGTAACAAAATATCAGTCTACCAGCCAAATGGAGATGTAAGGAATATACTCATGGAAGCTGTAGCAATTTTGAGTCTAAAGGGTGTTTACTGTTTAACAACGTGAACCAGATGATATACAAGCAGACTAAAGGGGGAAAACTATGGCAAATGGATTTCAATATGGACAATTATGAAGTCACTCACTTTGGATCCCAGAAAGACAAATCAGAATACTCAGGAAATGCAAAGGTCCAATGTGATTTGGGTGTCCAGGTATGAAAGTCATTAAAATCCAGTACACAGATGCAGAGTTAATGCGTCAGGTCAATAATCTTTCAACAAAGCTGGGAAAGGTCATTGACCTGAAAAACAAACTGCTTCTCATTCCACCGATGCTACCAGATCAATTGATATTTTTTGTTTTTAATCTTGAAAGTAGAGCTAGGTTACTTAGGAGTAAAATTAGGAAGCATTTACTCTCACAGAGAGTATTGGAAAATTGCAACTCAGTTCCCCAAAAATTAGGGTTGGTGGGTCCAGTACAATTGTTAACACAGAGATTGATACCTGCAGCTCATGAAAAGGCCAGATCAGCAAACATCTATTTGGTGAAAGTGACTCGAGGGACCCAAATGGTCTGCTCCTGATCCTTTGCGTAAAATACTTCCACTGGCTCCCCTCACCTTTCATATTGATCTGTACCATATGCCATGCCTAGGTCTCTAATTAATGTCGCTCTCTAGCAGGCCACTCGTGAGGAAGTAGTTCACTTTTACCGACTGACTTTCCTCTCCTTCCAGAATGGCCCAGCTCGTACTGGAAACAGGTGGGGGGAGGAGGCGGCTATGTTACCTCCTCTCATTGTTGCTCCTCATTGTTTATTGCAGAACTAATGAACATTATTAAAACAAACTTACAATACTGAAATTCAACCTAACATCAAGATGGCTTATAATTCTCCTGCATGTATGGATTAATTCCCAATCTTAACTCCTTCCAGATACCTTTTATAGTGCAGGTTATTGGTGTTAGCTCTTCCAGAATGCTCCATGTACAAAATGGAACTGATTCCTTTAACTAATCCTTGCAGCTTTGTTCTGATTGGATTTGAGATGGGGCCAGTTTACAGAAGAAGCAGTTGTTCGTAACCAGAGAATGCAGATTCAAGGCAGTCGGCAAAAAACAACTGGCCAAAAAAATTTTTTTTTTCAATTAAGCAGTGAGTTATGATCTCAAATGCTCTGCCTAAAAGGATAGTGAAAACAAATTCAACTGTAGCTTTCAAAAGGAAATTGGATATCTGCCACAGGCATAAACACAGGGTATTATAGAGCATCAGAGGGTTTGGTTATTACTTCTGCAATTAACACAGGATATCACTACAGGCATTGTACAGGGTATTACTACTGCCATTAACATTGGACATAGCTCTAGATATTAGCATGGGATATTACTTCAGCCACTATGACAGGACATTACTCCAAAGATCAGCATTGGGTATTACACAATATTGCTATAAAATCAACATGCAATATTACAGCAGACATTAACAGTAGGTATTTCTGCTGACATTAACATCAGGTATTATCACAGCTATTGATATAAAACATTACTGTAGGGCTTAATATAGATTATTACAACAGGCAACATCAGGTGGGAGTCAATAGATCAGTTGGTTAAAGGCTAGTGTGAGGTTCAGAATAACATTAACAGCGCAGGCTGTTCAATTCCTGTTCCAGTTGAGGTAGCCTTGGGACCATATCCCGTGCCCTGCCCAGAAAGTGGATGGCAATGGTAAACTACCAATGACAGAAGCTGCCAAGGAAGCGGTTCAGGGTGAAGCATTACCAAATGATACAGCTTCAGGTAGAGAGTACATGCATAAATTAACAACAGGATATTACTACAGACATCAGCACAAGATACCATGCCAGACAGTAACAAACCTTGCATTTATATAATGGTTTTAAAAGTGCAAAATACCCCAAAGTGTTCACAGGAGTGTTATCAAAAAAGAGAAAGATAAGAAAACATATGATGAGTCAATGAGTTAGGCTTTAAGGAGAGAATTCAAAAAGGAGAGAAAGGTGAAATGGAGAATTGAGGTGCTTAGGAGGCAGAAGGCTGAAGGCACCCCCATCAGTAATGGAGCCATTAAGATTACAGAGATTCATGAAACACCTAGTGCGGAAGCAGGTCATTTGGTGCATCGAGTCCACACTGACTCTCCAAAGAGCGTCCCACCCAGACCCACACCCCCTACCCTATCCCTGTGACCTTGCATTTCCCAAGGCTAATCCACTTAGCCTGCACATCCCTGGACACATTGGCCAATGTGCAAACTCCACATACACGGTCGATGGAGGCAGGAATTAAACCACTGAGCCACTGTGACACCCCATACAAGAGGCCACAATTCAAGAAGCAACAGAGATCTTTGATGTTTGTACTGGTGGATAAGCAGAGGAATTGTAAACATGAAAGAGAAATTTAAAATCAAGGTTTTAATGGGTTTGAGAACAAAGGGAGGTCAACAATTAGAGGGTTGAGTAATACATGAAGTTAGAAACAGCAACATTTTGGACAAGTTCAGGTTTGTGGAAAATGAAAAAATGAGATTGATAAGAAAAACATTGGAGCAGTTAGGTTTAGGGGTTGCAAAGGTATAAATGAGAATTTCAGCTCGAGCTGAGATAGGGACACATTTGGGTGACGCTAGAAGTGCAAACCAATTGGCTTGATGATGGACTAGAAATGTGTCCAAAACACAACTAGGCCTCAAACAAAACAGTTTGACTCGGTCACCAGGGAGCAGGATAGAGTTAGTCATTAAGGGAGACAGTATATCATGACAGGCATTAGAATAGGATCTTACATTAAGTAGATATTGCAAAAAGTAATGTAATCTTAAAACAAAATTGGTAAGCTATTCAGGAACATGTGCATAGAAATTGAACTTTGTTGAGATGCGATTTTAATTTGGGGAACCAGATTCCGTGGGCAAAGCTCATCTGAAAATCCTCCAAGGTGCAACTGGGCTGAACTCATTAGATATTTAAATGAAATATGTAATATCTGCTTCGGGTCTCCTTGCTGAAATTAGATTGAGATGAACCCTGAGGATTATTCCATAGAGGATAAGATTTTCTTTAAGATGGTTTTAAATTTCATTGTTGTGGAGGCAAGAATACCAAGACTGTTCCTGTAATGCCACAGCATCCCTCATCCTCAGGAGTGGCTGGAAATATACTCAATACAAAGGAAGATGCTTGTGGTTGTTAGGGACATATTATCCCAGTCACGAAGCATCGTTGCAGGACCTCCTCAATCTAGAGTCCTTCCAGCATTTTCAGCTGCTTCATCAACGCCTTTCCTTCCTACACAAGGTCAGAAGTGGGATTAGATTAGATTACTTACAGTGTGGAAACAGGCCCTTGGGCCCAACAAATCCACACTGACCCTCCGAAGAGCAGCCCACCCAGACCCATTCCCCTACATTTACCACTTCACCTAATACTACAGGAAATTTAGCATGGCCAATTCATCTAAACTGCACATCTTTGGACTGTGGGAGGAAACACGAGCACTCGGAGGACACCCATGCAGACATGGGGAAAATGTGCAAACTTCAAACAGATAGTTGCCCGAGGCAGGAACTGAACCTGGGTCTCTGGCGCTGTGTGCCACCGTGCCGCCCATGTTTGCTGGTGATTGTGTTCAGTTGTATTCATAACTCCTCAGATAATGAACCCTGCAAGATCTGAGCAATATTCTGGTTTGGTTCATAACTAGAAGTACAATTCAATCAGTCACACAACTATCGGGAAATGACTAACTCCAACAAGACAGAATCCAAGCATGTTCTCTCAACAGTTAACTGCATCACCTTCCATATCTGGGGGGGAGTTATTATTGATCAGAAACTTATGAGATATGAGAGGCATTGATTGTTCAAATCTTTTCCACAGAGGGCATAAATTTAATGTCAGGGGTTTAGAGGGTATCTAAGGAAAGGTTTTTTCACCCAGAAGATGGTGGAAGTATTGAATGCACAAACCAGAGAGGGTGGTGGAGACAGATACTCTCACAACATTGAAGAAACATCTGGATGAGTACTTAAAATGTGAGGGCATAGTAGGCTATGGATCAAATGTGGGTAAATGGGGTTAGTATCGTTTGGTGTTTGTTGGTTGGCCTAGACATGTGGGCTGAAGGGCCTGTTTCTGTGCTGTATTACTCTGGTGTATTTATACTTCCAATTTCTCTTGATTTTTCTTTTAGTCCTGCAAATTTCAAAGCACCTGGGACATATTCAGCTAACAATCATGCAACAGACTTGCACTTCACCTACAAACATTTACTTCCATTCTTCAGAGAGTGACTGAAATCTAAAGACCAATGGACCTTCTAAGAAATCAATATTTGAAGCAGAAGATATAATGCAGTGGGGAGAGAGTGGAACAATGGGATTCATTTGGATGTGTTTTGGCAAAGAGTTGGCATACAGACACAATGGAACAAATGGTCCTGTGTCAGTGGTCTTAGTTAGATAAGGCGTGATTCTATAGCTAATAGAGATGTGAACTATTATTGCAGCCAACAATATGAATTTGGTGATTTGTAGTGTTATTTATACTGCAAAATTACACAGCTAATAGCTACTCAAAACATGAAATGTTTAAAAAGTAATGAACAGTCTCTTTACAGACTTCAGACCTGTAATCCTGCTTGTTAAATCAAGGAGATTGTGACATTGCAAATAAGGAGTATCAGATTTGACCATCATGCCTCCTCAGTGTTAACTCCTTTAGTCTTGTAACTGTGATAGAAGTGATCAGAAAACTAGAAGAAGCTTTTACACTTGAACAAATAAAAGTATGCTTACAGAACAAACATCACTGTGCATGCATGATTAAACAGTCCACTACAGTTTGGACAATAATTAACAGAACATGGACACAAGTGAGTAGACCAGATCTCAAACTGAGGCCTACACTTTGCTGCAGGTTTTAATCACACATTGTTCACTGGTTATACTTCTTTATCTTTGAGAGTTTGTAAAGGCAAATTGTTCTCAGCACACTTCCTTATTTAACACAAAATATATAAAATGCCTCCAAAGCAAAGCTTGAAGCAAGGAATTACTCAGTTTAGATCAGTTTTCCTCAGGACCCCTGAAGTTGGAATCAAGAAAACTTACAAAAAGTATGCACACCATCTAATATAAGATCAATTAAAATATTGGACATAACCAAATTATCAAATTTACACATCAATTTGAAAGAACTGGAATTAGGGAAATCATCAGGCTGTAAAAGCATCCACCTTGCCAACATCTAAAAATCAATTTTCTCTTCTCACTTACCGGACCATGGCTTGGCAGTGTTCCATAAGGTATTGTCGGGGGTAGTAGTCCTTTCTGCTTCATTAACAGCAAACGCTTCTGCTCCTCGCTAATATGAGAAGCCTGAGATTGAACATGTGGCTGCTGTTGTGGCAAGTAGGGCATCATGGGAGCTTTGTTCTGATTAGCCATAGGTGGGGTCATTCTCTGGCCCACAGGCTCAATATTATAATGAGACAGTGGCTTAGTGTTAGCATACGAAAGCATAGGCTGTTTGTTCACAGAGGTCTGCCCTATCGTATTTGGCTGTTGATTCATTATGTTCATGGGGTTTTGTGAGAGGTAGTTATTCATGGCCTTCTGAGGGTTGTTTGTCATAGTAGGCACCATAGGCTTTTGGTTATTAAAGGCCTGTGGGTACATCATCGGGCTATTTGGTTTGTCTGGATTAAAAGGCCCTCCGAAAGGACTGTGTGGTGGGGCTGCAGATGACCAGCTAGGTGTTGGGTTCTGCTGGTGTGGCTGTGTGTGCTGCTGCTTTTGTTGCAACAGCATAGCTCTTTGCTGTTGCTGAACTGCCATTTGTTTTAACTGCTCAGCTCGAGAAAGATCAGAACCACTTGACTGAAGAGTTCCTGGCCCAGAGCCCGGCCCTGGACCCTGTCCTGACCCTGACCCAGAAGATGTAGTTAACAAAAAGCCATTTCCAGACCTTGCATGTGCTTGACTTTGATTTGGAGTTTGCTGCTGGGGTTGGCTCACAGATGTTACTGGTGAAGTGGCGGGAGCAGAAAGGGATGAAATACTTGACACAGAGGACACACTAGAAACTGTAGAGACATTAGAAAATGGAGGACCTGACGAAGACGGCCTAACTTGCGGAGATCCCATCGACATCTGATTAAAAGGAGACTGGCACATCTCACTCTTTATATTTGAATTTTCTGGTGGGATCGGGGTCTGTGATGCGGGTCTGATAACCTCCATCTCCTTCTTTTCATCAAAATCCTCATTAAATAGATCATGCATGTCATCTTCTGGAACTGTGCTCGTTAGTTCATCAATTAATTCCTGCCATTCTTGCTCATTAAGATTAATATCAGAGAACAGTTTATTCTGATGGAGAAGAGAAGCATCTGATGAGTCCATGCAACCTGGATCATCGATTGGCTCTTGTTTAAGTTCCTTGGTTAAGATTATGTTGAAGTCATCTTCGTCTCTGGTGCCATTGGCCTGCAGGTTCAATCTGGCATGTCTGCTCTCTTTGCTTATGTCATCAAAGCCAGTCACATTATTTCCGCTGGTTGGTATCTGCAATGATGACTTTATGTCAAGTTGATGCAGAGGAGAGACTGAAGGCATGGGGAGCTTACTCGACAGGGTGTTGCTGTGATCTAACCCAAGCCCATCTTTTCGGACTCGCTTGCTGCTTGGAGAGAAGCTGCTGTCAGAAACTCCATTTTGCAGGTCACCATTTAATGGGGAACGTGCTCCTTCAAGTTTCCTCTTTACAGTTTCTTGAAGCTTTAAGAGGAACATAAAAAAAACTTAATTATTAAGAGTCTTCGTGATGCATTAAGAGCACAAAAAAGCAATTCTATATAATACAAACTTGTGATCATACACAGTTGAACTCAAATTACTGCGAAATTTGGAGTAAGAGGGAAGCATTTTAATTTTGTTGAGTTTTCTCTATTGAAGTTAGTTTCCCGTCACAAGTGACTATTCAACTAGGGCCACTTTAAAATGGATGGGACAAAGTGGTCTATCCCTCTCTTCAAGGTTGAATTCTGTTGGGTTTGGGGCTTCTGTCAATCCCTCAACATCTGTCTCAGTCTGGGCTGCTTTAATTAGTATAAATGGCAGGGGTGGGTGGGGGGGGGCAACTGGTGGATTCTGGCTCATGGGTGGAGTGCAAGTGTGAAAACAAGGAAAGATCCAAGAATATAGGGCTGACAAAGAGGTGAAGATGCTGCTACAGGGCATTCTTCTGCAAAGTGGTTGCATCAAGACTACAATAGAAATGCCTGAGGCACCTGTTCACCAAGGCACTCCTGCGGGATACCTTTCAGGTGGGTATGGAGATCAGGAAAATTATCCAGGGATTTGGGCTCTTTACAAACAGACATTAATTTTCCACCTTCCACCATAACCCCCTCCACCCCACACACACCAACCCTGTCAGAGAGAGAGAGAGAGAGAGAGAGAGAGACAGACAGACAGACAGAGAACTTCTATCTCTTAACTTTTATCCTCAATGGTGAGGAAGGAGGGAAATCCCTATCAGGCAGCTAGTCAACAATAGCCAAATATTCCAGACACTCTCTATAGACTGTCTATTCAGTACCAGAATTCTTTTAAACAGTGTCAGTATTTAGATAAAGCTGCAGTAAATTACTCCAAACTAGTCATCTTTAGACGTGTAAGTTCTATATTCTTAAGGTTCCCAACCAACTGTTAAATTCCATTCACTACTTGCTATTAAAATTTATGAAAATTGTTTGTTTTTAATTTCTCCAGCCATACTTGCTCCTCCACTTCCTTTTCCTTACCTATCCCTCCCAGACAAGCCAGCTCACACAGCTCCTTTGTAGACCGACTCTTGAACATAGCAACTCATTCGTGAATGTAAAATTTTTGAAAATTTGGTTGTTTTAGCAAAATAAAACATTTAAAGCTTATCAGATGGCTTTACTTTATTTATACTCAGGTCCAGTGTTTCTTTAGCTAGAATTTGAGAGTGGAGGAAAATAGATCCTTAGCATTTTTTCCTTCATTGAAGTTACATCGACAAAGAAGCTGTGTTCGATTCCTGTATGCAAATATTTATTATTTACTTCTAACATCGAGAAGCCAACATTATGGAAATGCGAAAGAGCATCAAGGCAGAAAGGACACATATTAAACAGTGGCTAAGGAAATGCACAGGACGTTTACTTCTCTTTTATATAAATTATTAGATTTAATTTGCAAACCTGATTTGGGATATTTCTTTGTGATAGCTTTTATCTTTGTATTTTGGCTAAATAAGTATGGTTCAGCAGGAAGCTGAGGTATGGGACTAATGTTTAGTGGGCATTTAGAGTTAATTAGATTCCCTACAGTGTGGAAACAGACCCTTTGGCCCAACAAGTCCACACCGACCCTCCGCAGAGTAACCCACCCAGACCCATTTCCCTCTGACTAATGCATCTAACACGATGGGCAATTTAGCATGGCCAATTCACCTGACCTGTACATCTTTGGACTGTGGGAGGAAAACGGAGCACCTGGGAAAACCCACGCAGACACGGGGAGAATGTGCGAACCAAACCTGGGTCCTTGGTGCTGTGAGGCAGCAGTGCTAACCACTGAGCCACCGTGCCACCCAGTTGCATGTACTGATTTTTCAGTTGAATGAGTTGAAGAATATCCCAGCCAGGAAGAGAATCATCGAGTGCCTACAGTGTGAAAGCAGGCCATTCAGCTCATCGAGTCCACCATGACCGTCCAAACAGCATTCCACCCAGACCAATACCCGTACCCTATCCCTGTAGCGCTGCATTTCCCATGGCTAATCCACCTAGGCTGCACGTCCGTGGACACTGTGGCATTGCCAATCCACCTAACCTGCTTATCAGTGGACCGGGAGAATATGAAAACGCCACACAGACAGTCGCCCGAAGGTGGAATCAAACCCGGATCCCTGGCACTGTGAGACAGCAGTGCTGCCCACTCAGCCACTGTGCTGCCCCATTTTAAGATAACGAATGCCTTGCCTCCTTCCTTTGCCCGGCTCCTCGGTTTTCATTGAATTCTTGGTGGCAAAGTTGTGCAGCATGCAGCAGACCACTACAAGTCTTGTCATGCACATTGGCAAATACAGAATGATAGTGCAAGCAGCAAAATACCCCAAAGGATATTTTGTTGGGATAGCATTCCTCTTATTATATGCCTACATATGAGTTATACAGCACAGCCATCAGTCAAATGTTCAGGGGATAGCTCTTGTCTTCTCATCACCACCCTCCTGTTTGTTGTGGAGGTTCAAATGTTGACAAACAGCAGAATGAAACCAACCTAACTGCTGTCGTATAGCGAGCTTTGGTCTACAAGATGTGGTTATACTCAGGATCATCAAGGTGGACACCAAGGAAATGGAAAACCCAATGCTTGAGATGCATCTCAGAATGGATGTCAGGTCATTGGAGAGGCACAGTGGCTCAGTGGTTAGCACTGCTGCCTCACAGCACCACGGCCTTGGGTTCGATTCCGGCCTCGGGTGACTGCGTAGAGTTTGGTCATTCTCCCCGTGGCTGCGTGGGTTTCCTCCAGGTGCTCCGGTTTCTTCCCACACTCCAAAGATGTGCAAGTCTGGTGAATTGGCCAAAGCTAAATTGCCCATCGTGTCCAGTGCATTAGTCAGAGGGAAATGGGTCTGGATGGGTTACTCTTCAGAGGGTCGGTATGGACGTGTTGGGCCAAATGGCCTGTTTCCACACTGTAGGGAATCTAATCTAATTTACAAAGCAGTGAGCATATGGGGAACCCTGCAATTCTCATGAAGTTGTTTGCTCTGCTTGTTTCTCTCTCACAAGAGCAAATAAAGTGTAGTCAGCTCTACTTGGATACAGAGCTTCAATCATGTATCCTATGCAACAAGAAGTTGATGAGAAAAGGGCAAAATAAAATCAGACTGGTCAGGAATGTATAAAAAGACTGGAAGAGCTTTGAATAGCCCTTAAAAAAAGAGAGTAAACCTTGGTGGTTTAGAGACAGGAGCCATTATCACATGGAATATAAAAAAAAGAGACACTGAAGAAATATTTGAGTCTGTCATCAAAGCAGAAGACATAATTTGTATACCAAAAATAGAGGCCATTAGGAATGAAGAATTTGGAATAATTATTATTAGCAGACAAAAAGTATCGGAGAAACGTAAGGAGCTAAAAGCCACCAAGTCAGAATGTGATGGCTTACATGGGGTTCGAAAGGGGGTTGCTGCAGAAATAGTGGAGGCCATAGATTTTGAAAAATCCCTTACTGAACCAACCCCAGCAGGTTTGAAGTTAGCAAAAGTAATGTCACTCTTCAAGAAAGAAGGATGTAAAAAAGAATCAGGCACCAAGCTGTCAAAAAAAGATGAAATTAATGATGAAGCAGGTCTTTATAAATACCCTTCAAAGAAGTATGATCAAACAGAATCAAAATGGTTTTATGAAGATAAGCCATGTTTGAAAAATGTTTTAATTGTTTTGAAGATGTAACTAGAAGGCTAGATATTGGGGAGCCAGTGGATGCAATATCCTTGAACTTCCAAAGGCATTTAATAAGGTGCCACATAAAAACAAAGGACAGGCAGGGGCTCTTGCAGATGGGAGTAATGTGTCGCATTGGTAAATAGGCAGGAAGCACAGTGAGCATTTGTAAGGTAGCAGGCTGTATCCAGTTCAGTGCCACAATGATCAATGTGAGGTTCTCCTATATTTACAATCCATATTAATCGATCCAAGTTTGCTGACGATATAAAGCACAAGTCTGGATTCAATGCAAGGAAGCTGCATCCACTTGCCCTTCTATTTTCAAAATGTTGACAAATGAACCTAGCATGGTATTCATAAAGAAACAGCAGACTTAATAGACACTGGGAACTTTAGAGTAGGGTTAAATTTACTTAATTTAGTGGGGTGGGGGGACATGGCAATAAAATCTAGAATACAATACATTACTGGAACACTGCAGTACTGATTGACGGTACAGACCTGAGAACTGTTCTCTGCACCCCACCCTTCTCGATCCATTTGAAGGAGAACAAAAGCAAGTGACAGGAAAAATGACTTTTATGTTATCTGTCACAAAAATTCCTTTAACTAGCCCAAGGTTTTGGCAGAATCAGATACTGTGTCTACATTTCTCCAGGACCAAAACAGCATTATTCACAAGCACTGAATTATGAAAGCTCTCTGGAGGCTCTGCACATCTCTGTCATACCACTGGCACACTCCTACAGGCCTTGCAGCTTCCTTAACTTGGACTGTCATTCATTAGTTATTGCATCCAAACTAGGTTAGTTTCCTTTATAAGAGATTTTGTGCTACACTTAGATTCGTTCTTGTAAGCCTCTGCTGAAACTATATTATGGCTCTTAAAAGGATACTATTTTCTTGCAAAATTGTTTTGGCAAACCTGTAACTTGTTTGTTTGCAAACACTTACAATGATGATGCAGATTGCATTTAAACACATTACCACCTCTCTTGAAAGCGATACCATATGCCGAAAAGGAGGCGTTTCATCTCTCTCCCCCAAAACAGGTTTGCTAAATACTTCTTCATGAACACAATGCTTCTTTATTAGCTCAACAGCAAAACAAGACCAAAAATATCTGGCATGAATGGGATCTCTGATGTATGAGCTCTGCTTGCTCCTGGGTCATGTGGTCTACAAAACGCGAGGGCAGTGTTGGCCAAAGCTTTTAGTCTTTAAGATCTGCACACACAACTCTTGGGGTACCAAGGCAATGTATAAAATTTCAATCCACATTGTTATTAGTTTCTTTGTAGCTGATACTAACAGGTCATCGTAAGAGGCAACAGTCCCAAGAACCGAATTTACAGCACAGAAACAAACCCTAACCTATGCCAGGTGTTTGATGCAACTTGAGCTTCTTTCTACCCTACTTCAAAGGTAACACAATGTTAGTGCTCCTATCTCGGAGTCAGAAAACCCTGGGTTGAAGTCCCAGCTGCTCCAGAGGTGTGTTGTGACAGCTTTGAACAAGTTGATTAGAAAATACCTTTATCATACTTCATATTTTTTAATTCTTTCGTGAGACATCGGCAAGGCCATCAATTTATTGTGAGTGGCTTGCGAGGCCATTTCAGAGGACAGTAAGAGTCAATCACATCCCTGCTGTTATCACACTTTTGAAGGACCTCTTTTAAGTAAACGTTGAGCTTTCGCTCTCTCTATACATCTTCTTGGTAGCTGTAACATTGTATCTTGCACCCTGTTTTGTTACCCTGATTCACTTGTATAGTACAATCTGCCTGTAAAGCACATAAGTCAACACTTTTCACCGAACCTTGGTCCACAGGACAGTAATAAATCAAATCAAAATCAATTGTGGATCAGGGGTCACATGTAGGTCAGATCAGGTAGGAGTGACTGTAAAACTATATTAGTGAACAAAATGATTCTTTTTACACCAATGGATAATAGAGATCATAGTCATCATTGAGACTACATTTGTAATTCCAGATTTTATTCCATTGAATTTAAATTCCACCAGCTACCATAGTGGGATTGAACACATGCTCCCCCTGGGTGTTAGACCAGTCCGGTGACCTTCTGAATAGTCAGGTGTTCTGAAGAAGGGTCACTGGATTCAAAACATTAACTCTGCTTTCTCTCCAGAGACAGCACCAGGCCTGCTGAGTTTCTCCAGCAATTTCTATTTAATATCCAGTGACATTAACACGACAACATCACTCCAAACCAATATGAAGGTATCTATCAAATCCTTTTCACTCCTGTACTCATCTAGATTCCCTTTGAACATATTTGTGTTATTCACCTCACTTACTCTATGTGCTGTTAAGTTGGATATTCTAACTACTTTGGGTAAATATGTTTCTCCTAAATCCCTTATTCATTGGCAAATGTTCAGTCCCTACGTTTGAACTGTTCCCCACTGTGCCCCCTAATTTTGAAGACCTCTATTATGGCAACTCCGTCATCCTTTTCATTGCTTGAAAAATGAAAAGCTATAGCCTTGTCATTATCTCTTTATAGATTTAAACTTTCACTTCAAGTACAGTGGCTGGAAATCTTTCTCACATCTTGATCAATTCCTCCCTGTCCTTGTTTTAATATAGTCACCCCCAATGCCATGCAGAGAATTAGAAATACAAATAAAGTTACGAACAGGTTTCTTAGAGTCATAGAGATGTACAGCATAGAAACAGACCCTTTGGTCCAACCCGTCCATGCCGACCAGATATCCCAACCCAATCTAGCCCCACCTGCCAGCACCCGGCCCATATCTATTCCTATTCATACATCCATCCAGATGCCTTTTAAATGTTGTAATTGTACTAGCCTCCACCACATTCTCTGGCAGCATTCCATACACGTATCACCCTCTGTGTAAAATAGTTGCCCCTTAGGTCTCTTTTATATGTTTCCCCTCACCCTAAACCTATGCCCTCTAGTTCTGCACACCCCCACCCCAGGGAAAAGACTTTGTCTACTTATCGTATCTATGCTCTTCATGATTTTATAAACCTCTATAAGGTCACCCCTCAGTCTCCGACACTCCAGGGAAAACAGCCCCAGCCTGTTCAACCTCTCCCTATAGCTCAAATCCTCCAACCCTGGCAACATCCTTGTAAATTGTTTCTGAACCCTTTCAAGTTTCACAACATCTTTCCGATTTGAAGATCAGAACTGCACGCAATATTCCAATGGTGGCCTATTCTTAAACTGGATCAAAGGCTGATCGGCTTTTGGGAATGTGGTAAGTGAGGATGGACACCAGTACGTCAGCCACTAATTCTGCAGTAAGTGTTACTCCTCTTTGTTTATCGTCCTACAGTAGCTGTTCAATGTCAGATATCAGAGAGAAGCATTGGCTTGTTTTCGCAAAACACAACCACACGGAGTCAATTGCAAAGGATGGAGGAACCAACATCTCAAAAGAAAGCTCTGCATACTTTAAATTGTTTGGTATTGGTTTTACTGTGTGTGTGGCCGGAGATAACCCACTTGCCCTTCCGTTCACAGAGGTTCGGCTGCTTAATATCAATGGAGGGTTTTTTTTGTGTTCAAGCACCACTGTTGTACAAACTGAATGAAAATGTCTCTTTGTTATTCGTTATCTTAATAAGACATCAGCTCCTGTACAAATTAGTAACAGGAAGATCAGAGAAAGGCTTTCTTGTCCTGTTGATCAATAGGTGTTGCAATGGCACCCTTTGTGTTGTGTCATTGTGATGCTTGTTGGAGTAGGGCTTTTCCTCCGGCAGACACCTTCCCCTCCAAAACTGAGATGATTTCACCTTTTGACAAGAATTGTAGCACAGGAAAGGTGCTTTGTATATTATAAGATCATAAATGTACTCCCACCATTCTGGATTCGACCAGAAACCTAACAACAGAACACCCAATATAAACAATTACTAACATGACACTTAAAGAGCTGAGGGAGTGCACAAAAGAGCACAAGACAGTTGGTGCAGCTTTTATCTGCTAAAGGCTAGAGAAGCTGCATTGCTCAGTGCCCCTCGGATCCCAATCCATTTCCTCCCCCAAAACAACAAAAAACACCAAGGAGATGTTACTATAGCAACAGACTAAGCTCGGTACAATGCACCTCCCCCTCACTTCACTGGCTGCTACTGTGACTTCAGAGGACAGTTATTTCAGCTATGCAAAGGAAGTGACCAGTTACGCTACACTCTGCCTCTTTTTGCCTCTATTTGTTATGTTACACACAGTAAGATGACTGTTATGCATAACTATCTTATAGCTTTGCACTTCTTTAAATATCTTTTTTAAAAAACAGACAATTATGTTCTCAAAGCCAATAAGCTGCAGTTCAGTGACTGTCCACAGTTTTCAATGAATGTTTCTTTGAGGAGTAGCTAATTCCTAATTCATCCCTGGCTTTCTTCCAGAAAGTATCTGCTGGGGCCCCAGTTCTCAAGAAATGAAAAACATGCAGGATTTTTATTATCAAGAATATTTAGCAGGGAGCGGGCCACCTCTAAAATTCTGACATTTTGCTGCAATGAGCTCACACTTCAAGTATAACCTATTCCAAACCTTAGCTGCTCTCCACACACAAACCAAAAAATGTTGCAGAGATCATTTTGTCTCTTGGGCCGACATTAAAATATTCACGGAAATGTAGAAACAATCAAGTCCACATGGAGGCTGAGGAGGCATCAGCTCAGAATCTGATAGTTTCTGCTATTTTGTTTAAACAGATAAATCACTGAAATTACTGTCATTTCAAATGTCTCTTCAAGACTAAACAAATCAGCGGGACTTACGTAATCAGCCCCATTAAAATCCTCGTGTTTAATTTCTAGCTCATCTTGTAAGAAAGGAATTAAACAGCAAACACGGGAACAACTCCTCAACCTCTTCCCATATTTGATTGGAAGTGTTATCCCAGCTCATCCCAGGGACTGAGGGCTCTATTATAAAGTACACCCATACTGTCAGTGGAGTTTCTGCAGGAAACTAAACTGCTTTCACACAGATCTAACTAAATAGGTCTGCACCATCCATGCAAACAGATTTCCTGGGACAATGTTCATGTTAAGTCAGAGAAAATGCCAAATCCTGACAAAAATAGCATGATGTGTAATTCTGAAGCTCAGATGGACCTACATCTAAAATCATCTGTTCTCTTTAAGGTCATAAATACCAATTGCTGTTAGGGACATCTTCAGGTCAATCATGTGGCAACTGTATTCTGCTTAAGATTTTCCTACTTTATTGTTCAGTTCCCTATCTGTCCAAATCATGATTTGTTGTTACCTTATCAATATGACACATGAATCAATCCACATGCAAATATGACACAACCTTTGCATGAGTTAAACTTCCTAGGGTAACAGTACTGCCAGAGATACATAATTAATATTTGAGGTTGTACACTTCTTTAACACACAAGAACAAAATAAGGATTCCGAATGCAATAGGACACAGTATTTCTGTATCGGTTGGGAAGGGGAGGGGGAGCAACAATGCACTTAACATTCAGACCCACTGCTGACAATATAATTGACTGAGAGATGCTTAACATATTATCTTGTCAATCACATTTCCTTCTCCTTTCTCCCTTACGTTTCCCTTCCTGAAGGCAATGACTCATACTGAAAAACAAACGCTCTACATGAGCCAGTATCCTTTATATCTCACTCAAATAGGCCATTCTTCATATGTCATCGAGCACTGGCTTGTTATACTAGCATATTGTGCAGGGCAAGTCAGTGTGTACAATGCTGATCATTGGGGCGATCATCTGATCGGTTGTTTGTGTCCAAAGCAGTCGATCAATTACACAATCTATCCCAATTGACAGTCTCATCAGCCAATGGTGCCTGATGTTCTGAACGCTACAACTAAATTGACCCTGCCAACACACTGGATTCCCAAAGTGAAGGCAATTTTTCAGCAGAAAGATGTGGAAAGCAATCAGGACTGAGAGACTTGGCCTCTTTTCCCCTTGTTACCTCATGACATTCACTCCAATAGCAGTGTTCCTAACGTAACCCTCATATACATTCATTCAGTACATGCATCAAATCCAGATGATCAAGGATCAAAAAGACCATTAAAAAAAGGAACAGCAGTAGGCTGTTCAGCCCTTCAAGCCTGCTCCACCTTTCAATAGGATCATGACTGATCTGAAATTCCTCACGGCCACTTTCCTGTTGTTTCCCCTTGTTTCCCCTGATCAAGAACGTATGTATTCCAGCCTTAAATATTTATGCAAGAACTCTGCCCCCACAGCTCTGTGGGGCAAGGAGTTACAAAAGTTCTCAATCCTCAGAGAAGAAATTCCTCCTCAGCTCAGTCATCACTTGGTACCAGTTTATTGTGAGACAATGCCCTCTGGTCCTAGACTTTCCTGTGAGGGGGAACATCCTGTCAGCATTTACCCTGGCAAGCCCCTTAAGAATCCTGTATGTTTCAATGAGATCACTTTTCAAACTTCTAAACTCCAGTGGAGTAGTGCCTCTTTTCACATAAGACAGTCCCTCCATACCAGGGATCAACCTCACTCTTCCTTAGTTATACATTGAGTTATTAGGAAAGCATTACTACAGATTGATACAAGTTCAAAGTCAATAATGGTTAAGATGCTGATGTTTCTGTTGCTGCAGCTGGAAACTATTCCTGCGGGAGATCTAATGTCGCGTTACGCTACATTTATCTGTCTGACACAACCTCTCCGTGATATCCGTTAGCCAGCTACATCTCTAAGAGACTGAACCATCTTTCCACTGCCCTCTGGGAAAGATTCTGTATTATTGTTGCTAATTGCTATCTTCAGGTGTTTTGTAAGCTCACAACAGAACAGTGTTGGTCCTGATGAGTGGAAGGAGTAAGCACAATTCCCGGGATTAGACAGAAATAGAGCAGGCACAAGGTAGGGTTAAACCATGCAGGGTCAATTCAAGATGTGCTAACCCCGGGGTCCTTTCTAAATTCAACCCCCACCACGTCTGCCAGGATTCCACCTCTGGAGATAAGGATTTTCTACCTGAATGCATTTGTCTCCTTCAGTCAGTTACAAACTCATATATATCAGTTCAAAGGGGACTAACCCAGACATCAATTAATCTTCGAACACAATTAAGTTCTGAACACAGGCAACAATTTCAAGCTGGAAGGATGAAAAGCAACTGAATCAAGAGAGTTTAGTATTTTGGCTGCACTTCCCACTGGGGAATAGAATGTTTTAAAGTCCCAGCTCATCTGAAACAAAACTTGAATTCACAATAAACAAGCTCAAGTGATATATAAAACAATGCTGCTTTGTTACCTACGTGTCCCTAATACAATAACAGTGACGTCATTTCACAAAGTACTTCACCGACTGTAAAGCAGTTCCAAACATTCAGTAGTTGTGAAAAGTGCGATATAAAAGCAAGTTTTTCTTCACTTGATGCAATCAAGCATTGATGCTGTCACACCTCCCTTTCCCACTCAATAGAATTCTGCAATGATGGAGTTTCTAAAGTTAGAAACACAAACCAATGCAATGCTGAGTTGAACCATAAATTCTAGACCAACTAAGCTATACTAACAAATGTGCTAATCTAAAGCGTGGTTCAAAACTGAACAGGGAGCCACTCGAGAATTTTGACTCAAGTTATGTTGACAACATGCATATATAACCAGCCAAATATCATCTATTCATTCTTGTTATGCTTCTTCCATCAATTTAAGTGTCGCATTCCTTAGTTCTACACCAAGTGTCATACAAATGCACATGACAAATAAAATTAAAACAACATAATAAGGGTAGGGCATTTAGTCTCTCAATACTGTTCCACTATTTAATTTGATCATGGTTGATCACCATATACATGCTTTTGCTTCATATCCCTTAATGCTAACCTAACAAAAATCTAATCAGTTTTGACAATTTCAGATTACCCAACCTCAAAGGTTTGTTATTGCAGAGATCCAGAATTCTATTCTGCTGGGTGATGAGGTTCTACCTAACATCATCTCTCAATTGTAAGGTTATGATTCTTGTTCTGAACTGACCACCATCCAGCAGAGGAAATAGTTTCTTCTGGAAAGTCAATGAGAAAAATATGTTTCTGGGGAATGCTATTCTCCTTTTATCTACTTCCTAGTTCCACTAAGTATTCTCTTGGTGAGGTTGCATCTCCCACTTTTGTTGAGAAACACACAAATTATCAAATCAGAACAACTTATATTTTTCATGGTGTTTGCCCCTGACTGCCCTTGTGGTAACGAGGTGACTGAGGCATGTGGAGCTCTTCCATCTGAGCAGAGCCGCTAATAAACAGGGTTCATTCCTGGTGCCAAGCCCTGAAACCTCCCTCTGCTCCTTAGCATCATACACAGGGGTCTCTGTCAGAAATGCCCTCTGTACTATTCCTCTCTGTCTGGAGGAGTTTCCTGTATGGGCTTCTTTTGCACACCGTCCATTTCCCCACCCTCATTGGCCAGCCGGAAATGACATCAGTCCTGCCATCCAGAGGAGGCATGTGCATGAGGTGCAGAGCGGTCCATTTGGAATTCTCGCCTTTGCTGCTTTGAAAACTGGCATGGAAAATATTTAATGTTGGAAGTTCTGTAAAATCCACTGCTCATTTGATACACATCAATGTGTGGGTTTGCAACCCCTTTTTCATGATAAGAACAAAGAAAATTTACAGCCCAGAAACAGGCCCTTCGGCCCTCCAAGCATGAGCGGATCCAAATCCACTGTCTAAACCTGTCGCCCAATTCCTAAGCAACTGTATCCCACTGACTCATGATCTGTCCAGACGCACCTTAAGTGGATCTACCGTGCCTGCCTCTACTACGTCTACTGGCAACGTGTTCCAGGTACCTACAACCCTCTGTGTGAAGTACTTACCGCGTGTATCCCCCTTACACCTTTCACCTCTCACCTTGAAAGCGTGACCTCTCATTATTGAATCCTTCACCCTGGGAAAAAACTTCTCTCTTATCTACCCTGTCTATACCTTCATGATTTTGTAGACCTCAATCAGGTCTCCCCTCGATCTCCTTTTTTCTAATGAGAACAATCCTAACCTACTCAATCTCCCTTCATAGCTAGCACCTTCCATACCAGGCAACATCCTTGTAAACCTTCTCTGCACCCTCTCCAAAGCGTCCACATCCTTTTGGTAATGTGGTGACCAGTACTGTATACAGTATTCTAAATGCAGCCAAACCAATGTCTTGCATAATTTTAACATGACCTGCCAGCTCTTATACTCAATATCCCGTCCAATGAAGGCAAGTATACTAGATGCCTTCTTGACCTCTGTATCCACCTGTGCAGCAACCTTCAAGATACAATGGATCTGAACTCCCAGACCTCTCTGCTCACCAACTTTTCCCAAGTCTCTTCCATTTACTGTATAATTCGCTCTAGAATTAGCCTTCCCAAGATGCATCACCTCACATTTGCCTGGATTGAACTCCATCTGCCACTTCTCCATCCAACTCTCCAGTCTATATCCTTTGACAGTCCCCTATGCTTTCTGATACTCCACTAATCTTCGTGCCATCTGCAAACTGGTGTGATCAGACTTCCTTAGAAGATGCTCCTAGGTCTGGCTGATGTAGCCATTAACAGATTCAAGCAGTGGACCCCGTTCAGACAGTCAGTCAGCCTGACTGCGTGCTTCTCGTCCCAAGTGTTCATGAAGAGGGACCTCGTGGTGCCCACATATGCTTCAGGATCTCCACAATTGGTGGACACTGGAATCCATCAACATCAGTAAGACTGTCACTTCGATCATATTGACTAAGCTTCCTTCATGGGATTTTGTTGTGTATTAGTGATGTCTCTTTTATAAGGGGCACACTTAGTTTCAATTTATTGGCAATCTTAAGGTTGGATCAAAGAATGTATCTAACACATTAATGTCCGAAGGTACTATCTAAATCTCTCACATGCACAGCCACAGGCAGCAGTGCTCTAAAGCAATACCGGAGAAGTAGTGGAAAAAAAACTAATCTGGGCACTTTCAGTAGGTGGTCAAAAGAGAGTACTACAGTTATTGCTGTTATCTGGAATCAATATTTATCCCACAACCAAGCTCACTAAAATGACAGAGTGAGCTTGCTATGTGCAAATTGGTTTCCTACATTACACACAGTGGGTGGCTGTAAAGCACTTCAGGATTTCCTCAGGCCTTTCACTTTTCTTTTCAAAACTTGTATGGTTCAGTCCTACTTGGAAGGCCGGACATCCATTTTCCAGAAGGCGTCACTGGATGACAGAGACGAGCAGGAATCCTGAACAATGTTTCTGTTCTTACCTTGAGGACACGAAGACCCGTAATAAATCTAGTCATCTGACTGAAATAAAATATCCAACTGTCTGACTTCAGTTTTGCAGTCAACCTAAAAGGAAGGACCTGTACAGTTAGGCAATTACAGTCAGAGAGTCTGGCAGTGACAGAGCTGTAAAACAGCCAATGTCCCCAGCTACCAAGCCTCCAATCTGGAAAGTGATGCATGTCACCGCAAAGTATCATCGCAGGAGAAACAGTCCAGATAAAAAGAAACGCTGCATTCATTTTTCTGCTTTTTCTTTTTGTCCAAAGATTTGAAAACAAAGAGGCTTTTTTCTTTGCATTATACATTTATTTCAATATACTGAAAGGAAGACATCTCCTTGAAGCAAAATGAAATGCAGAAGAAAGGTTTGGCTTGAATTGATGTGAGTAATATGCATCTCAGTATAGTTCAGCCAGTTCACAGTAAAGCTCTGCTATGCCGCATCCCTAAACAGGAGAGGGCCTGACAGATCCTGTGGCGTGTTGGTGCGTGGTTAACTTTCTGTACCAGCCTGTGTTGCGGTGGGCCTGTACCTATTGGGCAGTGGAATGGAACTGCTTCAACTAATTTAATGCAAGGCTCTTATCAGTTAATGCTTTAGAAAGGAGGTTGGGGTTGAAAATTTACTCAGGCTGCTGACGTGAAGAGAGAACGCTCGCCCATTAGGCCCCCAGTCACGTCAAAGTCAACAGGCCAAATGTTCAAGGCAAGGACAGGAACCTAAACTCCAGATGAATTCCAACTCTGTGTCCCATCTGGACTGCGACACTATTGTTAAATGCCCTAATTCAGCAGGAGGTGAGCTTGACACCCAATTAGAGGGCCCGAGTATCTCCAGGAGTTGGGGCGGGCTGCCTGCCTCGAGCCAATGGCAAAGATGAGTGTTGCTGCTGTTTTGCCGGTAAGAGTAAGCAGCTCCTTGATGTGAAACCCAGCAGAAAGTGGCCATGGATGTTCGGGAACAGGAGGAGCAACAATGATGGCAGTGATCGTTAGACCTACACAACTGTATCTTAAAATTATTTCACAGTGGTTTACCTGGCCTCTCAGGTTCACTGGAATAATCGTTTAAAAAGATTCCTGTGCCAATCTAACAGGTCCCTTAATGAACATTATGAGATACTGGGATCCCAAGATTACCTCCAGGCTGCTGTTCATAAGTGGAATCCTAAAAATAGTGCAATTTTCCCTGCAGCCTTGAGGAAAGCTACAATCCTGAGAAGCAGATCACATAGAGCAGGACCTAGTCCTATTCTGACCTAATGCTTAGATATTTGTGATTCCGAACAATCTTTAATAACTTACATCCAAATTAGTGCAAAGCATGGTTACACACCACAAACAGCATAACTCCATTCACCAACTGAATGAATTGTAAAGGCCAAATGGAGTTTCCAAACTCAGCATAAACTAATTTGAAGTAACTCGGAGAATTGCTCAATTTATCATTTGGTAAAACTGGGCCTTAGATTGGTTTTCAAGTTGGAGATAGTACAAGATGGCAAGTATGCCACAGCTTTACCAAGAGGTTTCTGGACTATGGGATCCCTAAATGTAGACAAGGTAACAGCATCTGTCTAAGCAAGGCCCCACAAGATCCACTGCATTTGATGATTGGGCATCATTTTATGTTCCAAGGCCCATTTTTACTCAAACATAATATAAATTTCTCCATGGGTTCTTCCATAATCTGCTGTCACTCTGGTGCAACAGCCTTAGAAAGTCCGAGAAACTGATAAGTAAACACTATATAACTGTAATCTGAAAGAAATTGGCCAGCAATGTATTCTAGGTCAGAAACATAATCTTCTTGATTCCTTCAGAAAATGTGCTGGATATATTCACCAGATTAGGCACCAGAACTGGAAGTGGCTTCAGATGTAACAGGTTTAAAAGGATGGCTTGAGAGAGATTAGAAGACAGGATAGATTACATGATAAAATGGTAATGGTGTAAGGCTAAGTGGGGTGGTATTTGGATTCAAAACGTGAACCTCAAAGGTCGTTGACCTGAAAAATTAACTTTGGGCTGAATCTTGTATTTTTTTTTACTATTGTTTGCGTTGTGTTCTTATCTGAGAAAAAGATGCTCTTGCTAAAGTAGGAGCGAATGAAGATTTACCAGACTGATTCCTGGGATGTCAGGAGTGATGTTATGTGGAGAGGTTAGGATTATATTCACTGAACTTCAAAAGAATGAGATGGGAATCTCATAGAAACCTATAAATTTCTAACAAGGTAGATGCAGGAAGGATGTTCCCAACGGCAAGGGAGTCTAGGACTAGGAGTCACAGTCAAAGGATATAGGGTAAACCATTTAGGACTGAGATGAGGAAACATGTCTTCAGCCGAGAGTGGTGAGCCTGTGGAATTCGCTGCTTCCAAGAAAGCAGTCAAGGCCAAAATATTGTATGGTCTCAAGAATCAGTTGGATATAGCTATACACTCAGGCCAAGGGGATCAAAGAAAATGGGGGAATAGCGGGAATGGGTGTTTGAATTGAAATGATCAGCCATGATCATAATAAATAGCAGAGCAGGCTCAAGGAACCAAATGGCCCCCTTCTTCTCCTACTTCCTATGTTTCTCTGCACATCTAATCGGTTGGAGGGAATTCTGCCACAAAACCTGGCAACTTTTCTCACCATTTCTTACCAAGTCCACTGTATTAACTACCTACCACCACCATGGCGTCCCACGTGCCCACTTTGAGCCTAATTGTACCACCTCATTCCTGGAACAACTCTCCACTCAGCAGACCTTTGGGAATGCACCAGGACAAGCACTGGCAGTCCGGAGCTCATCCAATCTGCCAACGTAGAT
Source organism: Chiloscyllium punctatum (assembly GCF_047496795.1). Taxonomy (NCBI): domain Eukaryota; kingdom Metazoa; phylum Chordata; class Chondrichthyes; order Orectolobiformes; family Hemiscylliidae; genus Chiloscyllium; species Chiloscyllium punctatum. Next base: position 28,956,903 of record NC_092752.1, read on the forward strand.
CCCACCATCTTCTCTCCGAAACCTCACGCTCACTCTATCCCTACTACTGTACCCACCTGCCTCCAAGGCTCATGCTCTACCACTGGCACTATTGCCTGTGACGTCTTTCCCACTCACCCTTACCCAGCTCAAACCCCCACTCCCAAGCCTACATGCTCTGTGCTGCCAACTCACTCACTCAGTGCACCTCCCCACCTGACCAATACAGTAGCTTTGACATCCATGTTCAGTTTTCTTAGTACACACCTCTCTCTCATTCAAGATGAAAAGCAGCTCTCCTTGACCAAAGACCCACCTGGGCTGCCCAACATCCAGCTTCTCACCCCTGTATCCTGACTGTGACTTCCCAGAGTGGTTGAGTGACTGTGCCTCAGCCCCACGGACCGGTAATCTAGACTTAACGTATCAAGACTCCACAACCCTCTGAAGGCTATCTCTCCTTGACCAAGACTTGCTGACAATCATGACAACCTTCCTTCTTCGGTGTCTTCACTAAATGGCAAGACAAGACTGGCAAATATTGGATGCCAATGTTCATGGATACGGTACCCACTCTGATTTCCACCTCGGGTTTTCTCGATGTCTCACTTGTTTGGTAAGATAAGAAGCTGAATATTAATAAGGTGAATTGTATCATCAACGAGACATTTAACCAGCAATAATCCCCCTTAATGAGTAACTGGCTGCTATGTCACCTTGTCAAATGCAAAAGGCATAAAAGATGATGCAGCTCAGTCCCAAGGTCCATGTTAGCCTTGCCAGACTTCCCCTCTGATTACACCATGAATCTTACCATAACACGTCGCTTGGATCCCTGTAAAATCCTGTCCTATACTAATCTCTTCCACAAGTGCTGCCAGACCTGCTGAGTATTTCGAGCGCCTATTTCAGATGTTAAGTACCTGGATTCTTGCTATCCCTGAGGCCAGTGAACTATACATTGAACCAGATTACAAAATCAACCTCAGCCGCTTCATCTCAGCACTCAAAAGGTCTTCAACTTCACACTGCTCTGAGTCAGAAAATGCCAGAGCTGGAAATAGCAGAAGGCATCTTCCTCTGAGAGGCAAAATTAGGTCTCTAATGGCAACTCGATCATCGATGCTTGCCGGTATTAATTATGAAACCTGACAATCCCATTTCTTGTCAACGCTGTACTCCACTTCCATCTTTTACTGGGCTGATGGCTGGCTTCAACTACAAGCTTAGGAAGGGACAGCTATGGTTAAACATCTGAAAAATAAAAGTCACAATATCTACATCAAATGTTCTTTGATGTAGGAGTGTTCAAACCATCACCTGCTCACCACATGTGACCTACAAGTTCTGGCAATTGAGCCTATGGCGCGCACACTATTATTTCAATGTCTAGCTTGTCCTGTTGCAACTTGTTAACTTGTAAGGTTTGAAAAGGCCTGTTCTCAGCATTGTTACTTCATTGTACGATTAACGAAAATCCAATTCTGTCTGTATCAGCAGCCTGAGACACATACAAATTACCCTAAACGTGGAACACAGATTTAAGTTTTGGTTTGACCCACAAGACTTCATGATGAGCCTCTGAGTGGCTGATGATGTTAAATAATTTTCGACAAATTAGCCTCAGCCTGCTAAAAGCTCAAAAGCTGAACCAGACAGTACAGGAAGATCCCAGAATCAGGCACCATTCTGTGTGGAGCAAGCAATTCGTGGAGTTCACTAAGTGTGACAATACTATGGCTTAAAGAGGTGCATTTTGGTCTGGTATTTTTTTGTGAAGGAAGGTTGAGACAGAGATACAGAGCGGTCTGCTCAAAGCCATTAAAGTAAACAGCTTGTGAGGCCTTAGGTTTATGTTTTGAAGTTGGAACAATAGAGGCAGTCTGAATGGGTGGGGTCAAGATCCCACAGAACCAGGAGTTTTAGTTTTAGCATTCGGCAGTTGCTGGGGTCTTAAAGCTGGACGTGGAAGCTCTTATTCACCTCCACCCCTCCAACACAGCTAAAGGCTGGGGTTCTCTTCCTGCTGCTAGAATTACATGAGAACAATCTAGTTTACTGAATTTGCCTTTGCCAAGAGTGTGTTTATGGGATGTTACTGTATTGGAACAGTTAATTAGTAGCTAGCATATAATTTGCTAAGCATTTCAATAGAGTTGCAATTAAACCAATTATTTTCTTTATATTTTGTCTGTATTTTAACTGTACTGTCAAAATAAAGTGGGTTTAGCTTAGAGTCAAGTAGATTGACCAATCGAATTGCATCTGGAATGCAATGCCTTACATTTACCTTTAAAATAAGAAAAATTTTGGTCTAGGCTATCTTCTTAACATACTTTCAAGGGGTTTGGTCTGGTCCATAACAAAAGTGAGAGATACAAATGGGCCTTACTGTCTCTCCAGGTTACAAAGGAGAATAGGGCAGCATGATGGTTCAGTGGTTAGCAATGCTTTCTCATAATGCCAGGGAGCCAGGTTCAAATCCAGCTTTGGTCGACTCTGCGTGGAGTTTGCACGCTCACCACGTATCGGTTTTCTCCAGGTGTTCAGGTTTCTTCTCACGGTCCAAAGATGCGCAGGTTAGGTGGATTGGCCATGTTAAATTGCTATTGTATCCAGGGATGTGTCGGCTAGGTGGATTAGCCATGGGAAATGCAGGGTTACAGGCTGGGGGAGGTGTGTGAAACTGGATGGGGTGTTTTTCAGAGGGTCGGTGTGGATGTGATGGGCCAAATGGCCTACTTCACACTGTAGGGATGCTATGAGAAAATAATTTGTTGAACTTCCACTCCTCATTGTTGTCAAGCAATATCTACCAGAAGAGTTTGTGTTTGTTGACCAAGTACAGTCTCAACTTGAGGTGCAATAACAGCCACCTTCAGTTAATACCTGGTCCCCATTGTTCGGATTTATATATGAAAATGGGAATGTGAATGAGATGCCATTTTGGATGGTACCTCAGCAAATATCAACCATCAGGTGATGGCGAAAAGGAGGAAATAGAAATATCAAAATCACAAAATGGAAATGAGCCATTCAATCCATGTCCTCCATGTTAACATTACGCCCTAATCAAACAGTTGTTATATTCTGTGTGCCCAGCTTGTTCTGATATACTTTTATTCCCTGCTCATCAACCACTTACTGGACACCTTAACAGTTAGCATGGTTTCTACTCTAATAATTAACACTGATAATAACGTTGGCAATCTCACAACTTATTATGAAGAATGTTTCTCCTGTTCTCTGTTTTAAATCTCTCATTTAATTCCATATTCCCTCATCCTAGAGCACTTTGTCACTGGAAATGGCTTTCCCTAACATATTCCACATCTTCGAATTTTTAAACACTTCTGTCAAATCGTTCTTACTCAGAAAGACAACCTGCAGATGATTTTATTTCGACAGTGCGAAGGGGGCAGAATCAAGACGCGTTTGTTCCAAAAAATATCCTGCTGCTGTCTTCATGTTCAAGACTGGCCTGTACAATTTGACAGACCCTGGAATAGGCAGCCGGCTTTGGCCCGAAACAAGCAGGAGCCTCATTACATTCTTAAATCAGCATCCTCTGCCATATTTTGGACCCTGAGGCAGTTTTCATTTTCCACACGCTCTGCCCAGTTCAGCTCCGTGCTAGGCAATGAACCAATGGTCCTTAAAGGAGCCGTTGCAGGTTGCTGTCAATGCTGTCTTCTCCTCCTGCCCAATCGGAAATCGTTGCAGGCCTCCTCTTAAAGACACATCCCTGGCTCATTTCTATGTGGGAGCAGACTGACCCTGCTCCTCCTTTGATTATCACGGACAGCTCCTCACGTGACCTAACCGTGTGAATAGTTCAGGCCTCTTGCACTCCTTATCAAGCAGGTGGCCTAGTTGCTGTCACACCCATCCAATGAACACAAGGAAAATGGCCTCCTTATCTTTCAATTTTTCAAGGCTTTCCAGATTTTCTTTTTCACTTGTAGGATGTGGGCTTTGCCAGCTGGCCAGTATTTCTTGCCCATCGTATTTGCCATTGATAAGCTGGTGGTGAGCTGCTTTTTGAACCACGCAGTCCGCAAGCTGCAAGTTTAAAGATAAACCAAAAAAAGAAAGCCACCACATATCTTGATAACTGCACTTCTAATAGAGGATGGGCTCCAAATACAGCCATGACTTTGATGTTTACTTAATGCACTTAGATATTTAGTTTTACTCAGGTGGGGTGGGTTAATGGGGGAATTTCCCTGCTCTCACATGGAGGTGTGGTGTAGTGGTAGTGTTTGTATTTTTGAATCATGATACCTGGGTTCAAGTCCCACTTACTCCAGAGATGTGTCAAAATGCCCCTGAACAGGGCGACTGAAATGGTCTCTTTTGGTGAAGATTTCTATACATGAGAGTCTCAAAACCAGCAGCTGTTGACAACTAGCCAGCAAGTATCAGTCTGCTCTCACATGAAGGAGTCTTGAAGCACAGTGGTAGTGCCCCTACTTCTGAGGCAGAAGACCCAAGTTCAAGCCCCTTCTCAAGATGTGATGGCTGCAGAGGTGTGTCAAAACACATTATATTTTTAAACTGAAATGTTTCAGATTGTTGGATCAAATTGAAAGAGGAGCTATTGAGGAGATAACATTTCCTCTTAGCTACACAGAAACTGCAAGGTCCAGTACAGGCATTTCTCAAATCAGGCCCTTGGAAGTTAACCTGCATAAACATTTAGAGCCCGTGTACTTAGTTTCAAGGGTTCGGACAATTTATTTAAGTATTGGTTGAAGATCATAATGAATATTTTTGCAAATAAAAGTTTCTAAATGTACAACAATCAGACCCCAGCTCCATTTTTCCACATCTGGCTATTGAAATACTGACACACTCCCATAAGACAATCGGTTTTAACTGCACTCACAATGATCCAAGAACAGAAAGTGCTGGAGAAACTCAGAAGGTCTGGGGCACCAGCTGGAGAGGCAGAAACAAAGTTAAAGTTTTGCGTCCAATATGACTGGAACTCCAGGAATCTCTTTCCGCAGACACTGCCAGACGAATGGAGTTTTGAATTTTATTTCAGATCTCCAGCATCACTGTACCTTTTTTTTTCATGATCTTGCTGTCTGCCTTCAGAGAACGCACTCTAACGGCACTCAGTATTGCAAACATGGATATCATAAGAGCCCTGCAAGATTTATACTCTTAAGAATAAACTGGGATTTCAATTTTTAACCTCAAGCTTGTTGGAAGATCTGTAAATCCAGTGATTGCATGAAGAATTCAACAGTAGAATCTAACAAATTCGTATCAATCTAACAGTGTCGCTGGTATCCTTTTGTAGTCTAGTGCAGTGCAGCAGAATCTGCAGGGACAGTTTTACTGAAATGTGGTCATATACTAATTTGCTTCCATTTTATTTTTAAGATATGTTGACCCGCATAAGCTTCTTTCATTTTGCACTGTGACTGGATGGCATACTCGAGCAACTGGCTTCTGACAGATGGTATTGCACATTTCTGAAAACAATCAGTAAGTGGCAGGTACTGTAATTAGCATAAAAGGTACGGCAGAACACAAAGAGCACAAACAGCAGTTTGTGGAGATCTTAGTACAATCAATACAGGAACTAGCAAATTGACTAGTTTAGTACGGTCTCCAATAGACCTTTAGTATTGTGGTTAGAGATGCTGACACAAGAATATCAAGAGAGGCCACGCAAGGGAAACAGAGAAATGGAAATATCAGAATGATTTGGAGACGCTAGTGTTGGACTGGGGTGTATAAAGTTAAAAATCACACAGGTCCAACAGGTTTAATTGGAGTCACTAGCTTTCAGAGCGCTGCTCCTTCATCATCAGAACGTTCAACTGCATGTGGGAAGGGAAGCTTCTGTAGGTACGTTATTCGTAGAAAATAGATTAGATTAATTAATTTACGGTCTTCTGATCACCTTTGGAATGCCTGCTCTGAAGAACAGCCCCACTTGCTGAAATAACTCCACAGAGGCTGGTATCCCATCACCAAGTCACCCTTTATTTACATGAGCAAAGTGCATGACACTGACCAAGCGAGCTCAGAGCCAGGTGAGTAGAACCCCAGACACTTCTGTTTACATCTGTCAACCCAGGGCTCCCTCACTGGACTAGGCTTACAGCCCCAATTACAGATTTCATATTCTACAAGAAGATAAAAAATCCATTGCTGAAAAAACTCATATCTGGCAGCTTTGTTTTTGGACAGAAGTCAGAGTTAACATTTCTGGTTAAGTGATCCTTCCTCAGAACCGTCAGAAAGATTCTGAGGAAGGGTCATTCGACCCAACGGAAGCATTGATTCTGCTTTCTCTCCACAGACCTTGCCAGACCTAAACTTTTCCAGCAATTTCTGTTTTTTTTGTCTGATTTTCAGCATCCACAATTCTTTCAGTCTTTATTCATATTCTACAAAATTCATCCAGCTGCGCGATCACCACACTCCATTTCCACAGAAACGGTTAGCTCTGCTGAGGTTCTCCTGTGTTTCGGTCCTTATTGCAGATGTCTAGTATCCGCAGTACTTCACTTTTACCTTATTTGATGCTTAGTCCAACAGAACCTAACAAGAATGAGAGGGGCGGGTCTAGAAGAATAAGAGGGGATCTTGTAGATATATAAAATTATACAGGGACTAGATTTAAGATAGAAAGGATATTTCCACTGGCGGGTAAAACTTATCTAAAAAGGTTATGAGACACCTCAGGAAGGAGTTCAACCTCTTGCTGGGCCTGGGTGTGATGTTCTTCGGAGGACTGGTATGGACTCAATGAGCCGAATGTCTGTCTTTCACACTGCAGGGATTCTATGATTTAGTTAGAGGCAATGAGGAGTTTACAAGAGCAAAGAGGTGTGATGGAGGGCAGTTTCAGGAAGATGGAGACACTGCATTTGATTAGATTAGATTATTTAGAGTGTGGAAACAGGCCCTTCGGCCCAACAAGTCCACACCGACCCGCCGAAGCGCAACCCACCCATTCCCCTACATTCATCCCTTTACCTAACACTACGGGCAATTTAGCATGGACCAATTCACCTGACCTGCACATCTTTGGACTGTGGGAGGAAACCGGAGCACCCGGAGGAAACCCACGCAGACACGGGGAGAACATGCAAACTCCACACAGTCAGTCGCCTGAGTCGGGAATTGAACCCAGGTCTCTGGCGCTGTGAGGCAGCAGTGCTAACCACTGTGCCACCCACAAATGTTACAGTCAGGTCGATGGTTGGCTGCTCGAAATGGCAGGAGAGGTAGCTAGGTGGTGCAGGAGTCTCCTGTGGCTCTCCATCTGAAACAAGTATGCCGATTGTGGGATCTTACAGAAACATAAAATAATGAAGGGAATTGATAAGATGAGAGGTAGAGAGGATGTTTCCACTGGTGGGTGAAACTAGGACAAGAGGGCATTGCCTCAAAATTAGGGGAAGCAGTTTTGGGACCAAATTGAGGAGGAACTTAGTCACCTGGAGGGTTGTGAGTCTATGGAATCCCCTGCCCAGTGAAGTCGTTGAGGCTTCCTCATTGAATGTTTTTAAAGCTATGATAGGTAATTTTTTAAACAGTAAAGGAATCAAGGGTATTGGAGAGAGGACGGGTAAGTGGAGCGGAGACCATGAAAAGATCAGCCATGATCATATTGAATGGCAGAGCAGGCTCGAAGGGTCAGATGGCCTACTCCTGTCCCTAGTCCTTATGTTGTTAATGCTACTGTTATATCAATGAATGCACTTCATGTATCCCTGCACTTATGCATTGCATAGCAACTGTACACACACAAAACCTACAAAAAATGTACTACTTTTCGATTCACATTCTATTGAGTTAGTTAATGACCAACGCCCTTTAGTTTCAAGCTTAATCAAGGCATCAACACGGTGCTTTTCACATTGTTTTTGATCTGAGGCTTTCACACTGCACTTTCAAGAGTTGTTTTGTGCAAACAATGTTTAAAACTAGAGGAGCCTGATAGATATCCAATTCTTGGGTCAGTACCAACTGACATATTGAAAAAAGTGAAGAAAACAGGCCTTCTGAGGATGTGCTGCCTTGATGATATGAATATAGTTATCTCTTTCAATATTTTTTATTGGAATTCTCTGGTGCTGACATCCTGTAGGCTCCTTCTCGGAAAAGTAAATAAATAGACCTTTGCTCTAAGAATAGGCACTGAACATGTGTGAAAGGCCCTGCATTGTGATAATGTCAGAATGAGATGGATCCGGGAATTGAGAATGTAGGGTCTCAAACAGGATCTCTCTTATCATCCAGTGTGTATGTGGTCACATTCAGTTAAACTTGTGTAGACATGATCATTTTAGACATTACATTGACAGCAAACCTTATTGTCGTTGAAGTCATCTGGATTTACACTTGCCATGCTGAAGGTTGATATTCCTGGCACAGACTCTGCTTACCTCCAATTATCATAGACATACAGCATGGAAACAGACACTTCGGTCCAACCCGTCCATGCCGACTAGATATCCCAACCCAATCTAGTCCCACCTGCCAAAACATGGGCCATATCCCTCTAAACCCTTCCTATTCATATACCCATCCAGATGCCTTTTAAATGTTACAATTGTATCAGCCTCCACCACTTCCTCTGGCAGCTCATTCCATACACGTACCACCCTCTGCGTGAAAAGGTTGTCCCTTAGGGCTCTTTTATACCTTTCCTCTCTCACCCTAAACCTATGCCCTCTAGTTCTGGACTCCCCGACCCCAGGGAAAAGACTTTGTCTATTTATCCTATCCATGCCCCTCATAATTTTGTAAATCTCTATAAGGTCACCCCTCAGCCTCCGACGCTCCAGGGAAAACAGCCCAGCCTGTTCAGCCTCTCCCTGTAGCTCAAATCATCCAACCCTGGCAACATCCTTGTAAATCTTTTCTAAACCCTTTCAAGTTTCTCAACATGTTTCCAATAGTAAGGAGACTAGGATTGCACGCAACATACCAACAGTGGTCAAACCAATGTCCTGTACAGCTGCAACATGACCTCCCAACTCCTGTACTCAATACTCTGACCAGTAAAAGAATGCATATCAAACACCTTCTTCACTATCCGACCTACCTGTGACTCCACTTTCAAGGAGCTATGAACCTGCACTCCAAGGTCTCTTTGTTCAGCAACACTCCCTAGGACCTTACCATTAAGTGTATAAATCCTGCTAAGATTTGCTTTCCCAAAATGCAGCACCTTGCATTTATCTCAATTAAACTCCATCTGCCATTTCTCAGCCCATTGGCCCATCTGGTCCAGATCTTGTTGTAATTTGAGGTAACCCTCTTCGCTGTCCACTACACCTCCAATTTTGGTGTCATCTGCAAACTTACTAACTGTACCTCTTATGCTCGCATCCAAATCATTTATATAAATGATGAAAAGTAGAGGACCCAGCACCGATCCTTGTGACACTCCACTGGTCACAGGCCTCCAGTCTGAAAAATAACCCTCCACCACCACCTCCTGTCTTCTACCTTTGAGCCAGTTCTGTATCCAAATGGCTAGTTCTCCCTGTATTCCGTGAGATCTAACCTTGCTAACCAGTCTCCCATGGGGAACCTTCTGACTGCTAAGGGTCAGGGCAAAGTTCCTCCCTTATTATTTCTTCAGCAGCTAGGCCAGGGCTTCACAAAAACTGGGGGTGAGATTTTGGGACCTCGCTTTCTGAGGCAACAACTGCTCCCACAGAACACAGACTGATTTTGGACAACCGTGATGCCCCTTTCAATACTTGTCTTTTTTTAAAAAAAAGTAAACCAGCATGCATGGCGTAATGGACTGCTATCTAAGAAAGCCTCCTCACCACCACTCATTTTTCACTCTGTAGTCACAAAGAGATTTTAAAATGGGGTCACAGCAGAACTTGTTTTGGGAAGCACAAAAAAACTGAATGGTGGGGGTGGAGGGGAGGGCAGGAGAGGAGGAGGAGCAGGTGAGTGAGGGTGATGGTGGGGCTAAATGAGAGACTGCTAGCACTCAGATAACTGCATCTTGTGGATGCTGGGAGTCTGAAATGCAAATAGAAAGTGATGAGAAACAAATCTCTGCAGGTCTGGTAGCATCTGTAGGAAGAGAAACAAGAGTTAACGCTTCAACTTCAAGAGGGTGCCAGACCTATTGAGGTTTTACAACATTTTCCTGCATGATTGAGGCAGAAGAGCGTTGGAAAGCTGACTGCGCTGCAGCTGATGCCACACAGACTTCCAAATGTTAAGACCACACCAAACAGCCTCTTTTAAAAAACTCGGATCAAAAGGAATTGGGTCTATGCTATAATGTCACAGTGACACCTGCTTCCACTCCTCAAAGGATATGAATCCAGGTTCGTTCTGGCGTCTAGGTATCTAAAAGGTCAGTTAATTTCTGGCCCTGTACTGCTCCACTCGGTGTTATTCTCAGTGTTGGAGTCAGACAATGTGCCTGTTCCCAGTCACTTACCGGTGAAGGATGAAGCAACAAAAAATACACGTGGAACTACATACCAATTTAACTCAATTGCATTCATCAGAAAAAAAACTGAAATGAACATTTCTTAGGAAGGATCCTCTTCAAAAATTCTCAATGGTACAAAAAATATAAAACAAAAAAGAACAGAGTCATAGAGATGTACAGCACGGAAACAGACGCTTCGGTCCAACTCATCCATGCCGACCAAATACCCCAACCAAATCTAGTCCTACCTACCAGCACCCGGCCCATATCCCTCCAAACCCTTCCTATTCATATACCCATCCAAATGCCTCTTAAATGTTGCAATTGTACCAACCTCCACCACTTCCTCTGGCAGCTCATTCCATACATGAGCTTTATCTTTGAGGCAAAACAACTTTAGAAAATAAAAATCCTAGGCTCAAAACACAAAGTTGAAAATGGACAAAACGGAACTATGTGCTCCACCTTTGCGAGCATTCAAAAAAACAATTTGATTTCAAAGAGTGCAAATTATTGGACTGCAATGTAATTTACACAGCTGACTGACTTATGGAAAGTGAATTCCTACTTCCCATGGTATCACCCTCACTGCTGATCAGAAGTGTACGGCCCCAAGCTCCACTACAAATTTGAAGTAATGATCTTGGTTGACAAACCAATGCATGAGTGAGAGAGTGCTGCACAGAGGAAAGGGGCACCCTTGAGATAAATGTTCAAGCCCAGGCTCTGTCTGCTACGAATGTCCCAAATGCAGTCAGTCTCTACAATATGAAATGTTCTGGCCAGCATTCCTTTGTTAACCAAACAAAACCCCCAGAAACTAGTCATTCATGTCTGGCACAGTGCTGGTAGATGGCAGATATAATTGGTAATATAGCCTTGTGTGAAACATTTCCAAGATATTTCCATAAGCTGTAAGAATACCATTGTCCTGATCACCGTCACTTTTGCTTCCTCCAAATATTATGCAGCATAGTCACGGATTCCACATAGACTCAGAGTCATAGAGATGTACAGCATGGAAACAGACCCTTCAGTCCAACCTGTCCATGCTGACCAGATATCCCAACACAATCTAGTCCCACCTGCCAGTACCCAGCCCATATCCCTCCAAACTCTTCCAATTCATATACCCATCCAAATGCCTTTTAAATGTTGCAATTGTACCAGCCTCCACCACTTCCTTGTTTTGAGGATCCAAGCACAGAGGTTTTAAAAAAAGCAGATTTTTAAAAATTTCATCCCCAGGATGAGGGCATCACTGGCGAGGCCAGCATTTACTGTGGGTCAGGAGTCACATGTAGGCCAGACCAGGGAATGATGAGACTGTTTCCTTGCCTCAAGGACAGTAGTGAACCAGATGTGTTTTCCCAACAATCGACAATGGTTTCATCATCATCATTAGACTCTGAATTCCACACTTTTCAAATATTAAATTAAAATTCCATCATCTACCATGGTAGGATTTGAACCTAGGTTCCCAGAACTTTACCTGGTTCTCCACATTGATGATGCAGTGATAACTGCAGCCCCCACAGAATGTGGAAAGGATAAGTGACGTTTCTTTTTTCAGGGGCGTTGCAGATCTCCTGCTGTAACTTTGGCAAATCAAGTCTAATACCAGAGAAATGGTAGATTGTTTACATTTCCATTGGACTTGAAACATTAACTTGGTCTCTGATTACATTGTTCCTCTGGGTATGGTGACAGTTCAAGGGATACCCTGCAAAACTTTTACCCCAATCGCACTTACTTAACTACTCAATTTTAAATGATTAATGCTGATTTTTGTTATTCTTGCCTGTTAATAAATTGATCCATAAAATCAGCTCCATTTACTACTCGTTAAATTTATTTGGTGGAATCACAGACATTAAAGCACAGCATCATAACCAATCCTCTGTAGCTACAGAACAGAATTCCACAGGGACGCTGCTGTGACTTCAATGGAATTTCCTTTCCATAGGGGCTATGAAGATCCAAAACGCATTGGCATTTTACAATTTCTGGAAGTTTCCATGTGACTGAGCCTATTGGTGCATACTTGGACACTAGGATTGGACAGGGAAGTGAATGTGGCAACACAGGGTTACTCCCAATGTCAGGAATTCCTGTGGCTATGACCGAGAGGTATTAAATGGCATAGCTCAGGCTGATACTCTGGAGGAAGAGGCAAACTAGTCAGTGATTTCTGTAGGCCTCACAGCAGGGTGGTTACAAGACCAGGCTGGTTTTGCGACTTGGGGAGTTGTTTTAATGTGAGAGAGGCTATCTCCTTACAATATCCTAACCCCTAATTCTGCAACATCTGCTGTCCTGTCAGTCACACTATGAAACACAGTTTGGGCCTATTTACCCAACCCATCTTTCTCTGAATCATTTTATATTCCTTCTTTTCAACTTCATATTCAAATTCCCTTTCAATAAAAATCTTTGCCTCAGTAGCCACTCGTGGATAATGATTTATAATCTTTTACATCTCTGATTATGAAGATAATACATTGTAATAGAATATGTAGATTTAGGCAGAGAATTTTCCATTTGTTTAAAATTAAAATTTACACAACGTAAGTCAAACAAACTCCCACTTGTTCGAAAATGAACTTGTTGGAGAATGATTGCTGTTTACAGTGACAAGCTGAGAGGCTCTGCTTCAGTCTTGCTGTTTAAACAGTTGTTCTCCTTTGTTTACAAGTGGGCAAAGTGACTCCAGCTTTGCAAACGCCACTAGTGCGTGTCACTTCACCTTTGAACCCATGACACTTGACGTATGCATGTGCCCAGTTTACTGCTGAGGGAGGGCATTCATGAGCCCCTTGGCCAACACTGTTGTAACATTGCAAAGCCCAGTATTTTTATGGTGACTGCACATCACACTCAATACCTGACTAACAATGATTAGCAATGTCACTAGATAAAGCCTTCTATTTCTCTGCCAAGGATGTCACAGCAAGACTAACAGTATAACAACCATTCAAATACATTGTGTTCTTAACTGGGAACCACATAAATGACTTTATTAGTTGAATTCCATTTAAACGTATCTTTATTTATGGCACTTAACACAGTTCTAATTAATTTTTCTAACTATAAAATATTTAGTTCTCTTAGCTTCTCGTGTTATTTCAGTTATAGATAAGTATCAATGGATGAACCTGGGGAGGGGAGTGGTGGTGAGGGAGAGATCAGTTTATGGTTTAATCGGTCCTATATCAGAGTGTATTGTTCTACATTACAATACCACAACAGCTCTGCAGCAGCACTGGTAATTGTGTTTGCACACACCGTCTTAAGAGGTGGACCACATAGGAAACCCAAGCTTGATGTAAAAAATGTTGCTTTCAGACTGTATTGAGTCGTCGCACTGACTGAACCATGTCAGCTCTAACCCTGTAGTGATCAGAAGCTGAAAGCAGTGTGCCTCTCCCACAATTCCTTAACTTGGTGTTTCAGATGATGGATGTGTTCAGCTTCTTGCTTTCTCCCTGCACTGTGTGCATGTCAGATTCTTCCTAACCCCTCCCCCACTTCACCAAGCTCCTGCTAAACAAACACAAAGAACACTGTGTAGGACTGGACTGGGTTAATTCACCTCACAGTCATCTCAGCTGAGCTCAATTGAGTAGATGGTGCTAGAAACCTATTTTCATTTGTATTACTTGTAAACTGCAGTAACCTTTTGAGCACTAAGTGGTTTTCTTTATACTAGAATTGATTTCCCATCAGCTAATCCCAATATGAACAATATACTCAACTTGGAAACTACAATTCAGGAGTGTCCAGTATTTCTGGCAGACTATCTCACAGCTGAATTAGTGTACGCCTTAGAGAGACTGCCCTGCAGGGTAATGTCATAGACAACAGATCGTTTCACTCACAAATCTCAAGAAGGCTGTTGCCATCCAATACAAAGCAACCCACATGATCAGCACCCCATCCACACCTTAAATATTCAACGCACCACCACCAACAGCAACACTGTAATCCATCTACAAGATGCACAGTAGCAATTCACCAAGGCTCCTCGAATACATTATGATCTGAACCATCATCGGCATCACAATCTCCTCAAGGACAATTAAATATGGGAAGCAAATGAAATAGCATGTGACTTAGTGGTTAGCACTGCTGCCTCACAGCACCAGGGACCTGGGTTCGATTCCATTCTTGGGCTACTGTCTGTGTGGAGTTTGCACGTTCTCCCCGTATCTGCATGGGTTTCCTCTGGATGCTCTGTTTTCCTCCCACAGTCCAACCTGGCTTCCTCCCCCAGTCGAAAGATGTGCAGGCTAGGTGGATTGGCCATGTTAAATTGCCCATAATGTCCAAGATTGTGCAGGTTAGGTGGACTGCCCATGGGGAATGCAGGGATAGGGTAGGGGTGGTCGGTCTGGATGAGATACTCTTCAAAGGGTTAGTGTGGTCTCGATGGGCCTACTGCTACACTGCGGGATTCTATGAAATGGTGCTAACAGTTGCAGCAGAGCACTGTCCTCCAGCCCTAGTGATTAAAAATACCTCATAACATGAACTCTTCTGGGCAGGCTTGGTAACTCCCATCAGGCAGACTTCCTGAATGCTAAGGGTTGGGTCAACCAGGTTTTCCTTTTATTCTTTCACAGGATGCCATTGTTGTCCTTTAAGCTGGAAACCCCCTGTTTTGTGGACCTAGAAAACTCAAGATGAGTCACTGGGGAAGCCTGACGTCTGAGGCTATAGAAATTCTGCCACTTTTTAAATTCATTCACAGAATGAGGGTGTCACTGGCTCTGCCAGCATTTATTGTACATCCCTAATTGCCCAGAGGGTAGTTAAGGTTCAATCATATTACGGTGGGTCTGGAGTCACATGTAGGCCTGGCCAGGTAAGGCATGGCTGTTTCTTTCCCTAAAAGACATTAGTGAATCAGATGGAATTTTACAACAATTAACGATGGATTCGGAGTCATCATTAGGTCCTTATTTCAGATCTTTATTGAATTAAAATTCGATCATCTGCCACAGGGGGATTCAAACCTGGGTCCACAGAATATTACCTGGGTCTCTGGATTAACAGTCCAGTGGTAATGCCACTTAGGCCATCGCTTCCCACATCTCTAGGCTACAACCAAGGTTGGTTACTGAAGTAAATGTTTCCATATCATGTCAAAGTGTGTGGGAGGTCGGCCTCATCACAGAGAGAGCAGACAGCATCCAACACAGCAGTATGCTTGTTGTTGGTTATTTGCAGAGATCAGCCAATCAGGTTGGAGTCAAAATGTAAATCAAAATAGCTCCTGGCCCAAAAGGTTGTAATCCAAGCAGTTCACCTCGCTGCTTGAAATCTCAATCTGCTACAAGCTGGTTGAGGTATGGAGTTAGACCTGTGGCTGGATGGAGGGGGCAAACAAAAAGAAACACACAAATGATTGAACAAATTAGGAGTAGAGAATAGCACAATAATTTTGACACTTGTGGTTGGAGGCTCTTGCGGTGAAATGAAGCATCTGAGTTGGGATTAAAGATATCAGGGGGAAAAATACCCATCTGACAACATTCAGGGGAACACAGTAAGGTTTAAATTTCTTCCTGCCCTACTTGGTTACAAACCAAGCAGTTTATAAACAAGAGCGTAGTCACTGTATTATGGTGCAGTGGCAGTGTCCCTACCTCTGAGGCAGGAGGGCCCCAGGTTCAAGTCCCAACTGCTCCAGACATGTGCGATGGCAACCCTGAACAGGTTGGTTAGAAAGCGTTGCTGTAATGAGGCACAAGGGTCGGGAAACTTACTACCCTGGTCTACAGTGTGTTTGACACTGGTGAGTGTGATAGTTGGCAGCAAAGACAGGAGGGACAGGAGTGGTTAGCTTAAACTTCCACAACACAGAGGCGGAATGTAGTCAGGCTGGCTGCTCCCCAGCATGATTTTGTGAGAGATTTACATTACACCTATTCTTGGGTTCCAATTACAGGCTTCAGGAACAGTCACTCGGGGCTGTGTACTGCTGAGGGGACAGTAATCATGAAGCTTCATCTACTCCACAATATTGAGATACAGGAAGAAAATCAGAATGGAAGAGATCATTTCATTCCACACCCTCTCCAAGAATCTTCAACAAATACCTTGCCAAATTTGACTACAATGGCTACGTTTTACAGTTTGTTAGCACAATACTGAATTATTATTATTATTGACATTTCTGCTTTAAAGTCAGCCCCAGTACAAAAACACACACACACACGCAGGCATTGCTAGCTGGCCAAGATAAACTGACAAATCAATTGCTCTATAGAGACACTGCTCCCTCAGATGATTCATTCCTATCTGGTCTCCAGCAGTGCAAGGCAGACTGCAGCTGTTGTCACTAATGGTGCAGAGCACATCCTCGAAAACACTCGACTAAATGACTGAAACAAAGCAAGACTTTGTGTAAAATGCAGAGTCCTTTATGCCACACAGCCATTGGCAGCCAGATGATATTGAAGACGGAGACGGACAGATGTTTGATCCTGCAATGAATCAAGGGACATGCAGAGCAGGCAGGAAAGTCAGGTTGAAGCAGCAAATTGGCCCTGATCATATGACTGGCAGAGCAGGCTCAATAGAGACCATGCAGGTCTTCTTCTGCTCCTACGTTCTTATAAGTATTTCAGTGTAATTGCCACACTGTGGACAACCACACCACATTAATCATGGGGCAAATGAAATAAAGTCAATTTATATTACCAGTGATAACCAATACAATAACCAAATAATCATCTTAGTTAGGCTTCTTAGGAGGTTTCAATTAAGTTGCTGTCCGAGTAGGCTCCTAAGCTCATCTGCTCCGATCACTTTTCTTTTCTTCGTCCCTTGATTTTTTTTCCCCACTGTACTTTTATTTACCCCTTATCCCGAGCTCGGATGGCATCCGAGGCAGCAAAGCCCAGCGCAGACCTCAAGTGGGTCCAGGGCAAAGGAGAGCGAGCCCAGCATGGACCTCGAGTGGGCCCAGCATGGACCTCGAGTGGAACCCGTGCGGAGAAAAGCGAGCCCAGCATGGACCTCGAGTGGGCCCAGTGCGGAGAAAAGTGAGCCCAGCATGGACCTCGAGTGGGCCCAGTACGAACCTCAAATGGGCCCTTATTTTTTTTCCTGGGGTGAGTGCAGGTCATGGCACTGGAATCAGCAGTTACTACATTGACAGATAGGCCCAGCAATGACAGATAGCACCTGAGGGTCAGTAACTTCGACACAAGTTGGGTCTGTGGCTGGTGTTTAGCAATGGAAGGGCATCACAGCGCTTAATGACGAGGTGAGCCTGGTGAGGGATGAGATTCCAACGTTGGCTGACCCAGCGTGGGCAGTGGCAATGCGGTGGCAGAGGAGTATCAGCCCAGTGGTGAACAATAGCACCTGAGGATCTGTGACTCTGATGTTGGTTGGGTCTGGGGTGGATGACAGCAAGGCGGTGGAGTAGGGATAGTGGCCCAGGCATTTTGATGATGAGCTAGCTCAGGACTGTCTTTATTTTCTTATTTTATCCTTTTTTAAAAAATTATTGAAAGTGGTGGCAAACCATGGTGAGAAATGAAAACTTGTCACTGAATTTTATTGTGTTCTCACTGAAAATACATATGGCAATTAAAATCATATATTCATTCATTCATTAAAGTCATTCATTCAATTTATACACACACCCCTATATACACATCTTTCAACAAACCACAACATTTTAACCTCAGCAGGATTCACGTACAGAGCCAAATTGCTAGCACTATCATGTCTTTCTGCTAGACAACAGCAAGAATGCAAGAAATTCGGGCCTTCAGTAGAGGTGTTTGGCGGTAACTCACTCCTGCTCCTATTGAACCTTGGGTTCTAGGCACTTGGGAATCCATCTCAATGCATTTTGTTGGGGTACCTCCCCTGCCATTGGAAGGAGATGGGTGAGTTGCTGGGCAACTGTTCGTTCGACACCACCATCAGCTCTCTCAGTCAGGGGTATTTTTAACCAGCAAGGTTTATCAATGTTGTACTTGACAATTTGTCACTTCCCCAAGGACAGAAAGGAGTACCCAAGCTCTGAGAAATCAGATGGCCATGAACTCAGGTAAGTGCAGGGAATGGTGTTGTGAGTCTCATGTTGGTGAAGGGTCAGAGGAGAAATCCTAGGAAAGGCAAGCTTAAACCATTCCTTGTCCTCCTAACACCACACAGCAAAAAACTGGAGCATCTCTTCAACTACAAAGAGAAACATGCTGGCTCCTCCACTCAGGTCAAAGTTAAAATTCACACTCAGTGGTCAATAACATCAGGTTAGCAAATATGAACTGGAGCCACAGAACATTGGTAGAGTCATTTAAGATGCATCTGGACAGATGCATGAGTAAGTGGGGAGCAGAGTGATACAGATGCTTAGGAATTGGGCGACAGTTTTAAACAGTAGATTTGGATCAGCTCAGACTTGGAGGGCTGAAGGACCTGTTCCTGGGCTGTAAACTTTCTTTGTTCTTTGTTCCTATTAGAGAGTTGAGTTTTGAGAGCAAGTTTAGCTGTAATGATCCTTCAAGTAGCCAAGGGGGCATCGACCTGATATGCTTGTGTAGCCTTCACAAGACACTGTCTCGGTAAAAGAATTGGAGCTTGCTTTCGGAACAATCACCTGGAGATCTATCAAAGGCCTGATTAAAATCCTGCAAGTTCCTATTACTGAGACTTCCACAACATTCTGGGAGTTGTCGTGACACTGACAGCAATTTTAAGTCCTATTATGCTCTCAGTCTCATGTTCACTTGCTACTGACACTGTTTAAATGGACCTCTGAAACACACTGGGGCTGGCTTTCTGGGACACTTCGTCAAGACTACCTCAACATTTTCAGAACTTTTAACGAGCAAATTTTCTGAGGCCTTCACCTCAAAAAGGAGCAGTTCTGCCACTTTACCTCATGGGATTCCTTGTAGAATTCATCAAAGAAAAGGACATCCTTGCTCACCAGAGAAAGGGAGAACATTGTGCTGAGGTTGCCTTTGGATCAATTGTCAGGAAAAACCCTTCTGATTCACTCTTGTCCTTTAGGGAAGGAAACTGCCATCCATACCTGGTCTGGCTTACATATGACCCCAGACCCACAGCAATGTGGTTAACTCTGAACTGCCCTCTGGGCAATTAGGGATGGATAATAAATGCTGGCCCAGCCAGTGATGCCTTCATCCCATGAATGAATAATAAATAAGTTACATATACTGCATTTTTCTCAATCACCTAACATTTTAACTGTGTCTATTTTGATCCTAAAACAAGCACTAATTACAAGTATATTACAAACAGAAAGGAAACGTGTTCTGATCCATCAGGTGATGTGGTGAAAGAAACGAGCCTGCATAGAGCACACTCATATTGCTCCCTGTAAAGCACTTTTACTAATAATACAATGAAAAAAATGAACATTTACCTTCATAACTATAATTGTTCTATTAAGTGAAGTGTTGACCTGCCCCACAGATCATTTGATGCTCACACTCAGTGCCTTGCCATTGTCTTCAATGGCCACATGAATATACATGGCACACAAAGAGTTAGAAAGGACCTGAGGGGACCACGTGTCTCAGAAATCAGTCCGAGTCCTTGTAACACTGATCTAATGAGATATAATGAGCTCCGTATGTGTCCAGGCTCAATAACAAGGCAAGCCTCCCATTCCATTACAGAGGCAGGCAGTGGGTCGAGACTACTACAGAAGCTGCTTGCTGCACACTTTGAATTGCTCAGCCACATTTGCTTATGAATGGACTACATGCTTAAATGGATTTCAGTCAGATTGATCTGGTTTCCTTTACTAATTGGAGGTTGTTAAAGCATGCAGGGTGAGAAACTGGGCTCGTTAGTGCCCGTGCTTTTGGGTGCTGAATGTCTTTTGAACTCCAAAATGATAACTGTGGTGCCTGTGCACTCCAGTGCAGCTAATTGTGCTGGCCACCATCTTCGTGCAAGTGTTAATGCATCGTGAATGCCTGTCTGAAGTATGCAGAACAAGCAGATCATGTTTTAAATCAGCATGCAAGTCTGATTTGACACCAACAAAGCCACCAGTCAATGCTCCAGCCAATGCCCTTTTCTTAATCTTGCACAACTGACCAAACATCTAGCAGTGGGAAGCATCTTGCACCAGTGCTACTTAAAGAGATCACTAACAAGCTTTCAGGTTAGTTGCTGAATTACTTAGTTTACTACAGTTCTTCTAGCATTTGGTGCTTTCTGTAATTGTTAATCGTCACAGAGAGTGGTATTGCTGCTGCTAAAGATGTTTTGCTGATTTCAAAGCTTCTGTGCAAACAAATTGCTTTGTGACACGGGTAGCCTTTGGAATGCCACATGACTCACAGAATGAATGGAGCACATGCAGAGCAGGGACAAGCAGCAGAAGAAGAGTGAGATGGAGATCGGGAAAAGAGCTTTTAGCGTGACACCACATCTATCCATCCAAGGCTTCAGGGAGCAAAGTTTCAACCTCAACCTCTTTGAGGAAGAGTGTGCGAGATCTCTCGCCATCACGGAGGACAAATCTCACTGAAATCTCTCAGCTATCAGCAATTACCACTCCAACCTCAATGGCACTGCCCGTGGCCATGAAAATGAGAACGGCAATGACACTGAAGTCATTGGTTCCTTCTAAGCAGCAGTTACTTGCATTATCTCACAGACTGTCATCCATTGATGTTGCGATGAGATACTTTCACCACAGCAAATTGCATGCCATTCATTCCTGCTAGATACAAGCAGGCAGGACTGCTCGTGCAGGCTTGCTAGGATTACACGATTCCCCCATGGTCTAGGATGCAACTGACTGAATACGCTTACTTTCTGGGTACTGCCATACATTGTAATCAAAAAGCATTCCTTTGCATCA
The DNA here is from genome assembly GCF_047496795.1 of Chiloscyllium punctatum. NCBI lineage: Eukaryota > Metazoa > Chordata > Chondrichthyes > Orectolobiformes > Hemiscylliidae > Chiloscyllium > Chiloscyllium punctatum. The sequence goes on from NC_092752.1 coordinate 28,978,196, forward strand.
ATGAAGGGCAGCCTATCATGGTGGTCAACGCCTATTATTTTCCGAGAGGAGGTCATGATGCCTTCATTTTGCAGTGGTCCACCGAGCCATCACAGAAAACCAAAAGGGGGGCTAATGGGAGAATAAAGATTACCTGCTGAAAACATGCAGCATGCACAAAATGCATGCTATGATGCCATATGTAATGTGGCCAAGCAAGCTGCTGATACAATGCTTTTAATGCCTGGTCAGCTCTGGACAGGCCCTGCCATAACTGGCAGAACGGGTGCCCATGATATTTGGTGGTCTGCCAGGGGACAGCTATTGCCAACAACTTTCATACCAGCTGGGGGAACAGGAGGTGGCAAGCCCTTTGCTGCCCACAGTAGCTCGCCCAATCACATTGTCACTGACTACAACTCCAATTTCTCACTCACCAACAGTTCCACATTTTCACAGCGTCCTCTTTTCCACAACGTAAAACCAAAAACCAGCACAGCACTTGCATTCGAAAACAAGTTTATAAATGGAAGTATATTATACCATTCACAACAGTCAACTAATTATCCTTGGGTACCCTTTGTGCCTTTATCCTAGAGTTACGGTGTTCCTGCACAATACTACCCATGGGACTGCAGCATGGTGGGTGCAATGTTTCTGACTTTCCCAAATTTTTCCTCTCCTTTCCGAGAGGTAGTAGGTTAGAATTCTGGAAATCCCACTTAGACAATGGAAAGTTGGCAGATTGGAACTCCTGTGGACCCATGCCCAAGCATGGCTGGCAGGGCCTTGGGTTGACATCTGGTTATCCCAGTTGATGGTAACATTGGACAATCCAGACACCAGAGTGAACCCTTGCCTGATAAATCATGTGTTTAATTTGTGTAGTTGGCTACTGTGGTGGTCAGTGAACATATTCTCACAATGTTCTTTAACAAAACAACATAAGTTTATCACTCAAAAGAAGGAAAATAAACAAATCTATGTTTGCATCTATATAAAAGACAGGACAGAAAGACCTTAAATGTATACAGCAAAACAAAGCTTCTACCTGCTTCCCAGCAATATTCTTAACAGATACTCAACCTCAGTGTAATGTCACTCCTTTCTTAACTCTTGCATACAGTCAGAGGTAAACAGCATGGAAACATGCCCATTGGCCCAACTTGCCAATGGCATCCAGTTTTCAGAATTCATCTAGTCCCGTTTGGCTGTGTTTGGTCCCTATCCCTCGATACCCCTCCCATCCATGTACCTGTCCAAATGTTCCTTCAATGAAAAAAATTGTACTCGCTTCCACCACTACATCTGTCAGCCCGCTCCAGACACTCACCACACCGTGCTGAAAAAATTGCCCCTCTGGACCTTTTTGTATCTCTCCCCTCTCACCTTAAACCTATGCCCTCTAGATTTAGACTCCAGTACCATGGGCAAAAGCTGTTGGCTCTTTAAAATCATGAGAAACATAGCTAAGTTATCGACCATTATAAGGTCACCCCTCAGCCCCCAACGCGCTAGGAAAAAGGTCCCAGCCTATCCGGCCTCTCCTTATAACTCAAAGCTTCCTGTATATAGCATCCTCTTAAATTTTTGCTGTACTCTTTCCAATTTGACAATATCCTTTCTTTGGATGTAGGTTTTCTCGCTGAATTGGAAAGTTCATTTTCATCAATGAACCATCCAGCTCAGTGTGCAAACCTACATCCAGAACCTCAACTTAAGCTTCAAGTCTTCTCAAAACTCACTAATATCCTTTCTTTGAGGGTGACCAGAACTGCACACAGTACTCCAAATGTGACCTCACCAACTTCTCGCACAGCTGCAACAGGTTGTCCAAACTCCAGGTTCTAGTAGCACAGAGACTTCTTGCCAGTTCTGACAGCTTGAAAGCTTCTGCACAAACACTTACAACTTGGAGACCTCACAATCTGAAAACCTTCTGCTAGGTTGAAACAGTTCTACTGAACTAAAACCTTACTCTGAAATAGTAACAAATGACTTGTGGCTCCCGGTCTGTTTTTGCTGTCTGTTATAGAACTTCAATTTTGTAAACAGTTCATCAACTAAAATCACAGGTATCCTGCTGGGAACTTAACTGCCTTCTTGGAAATGATGCAGTTGGTTCACTGTTCCAAATTACTTTCTGATCTTTTTTTTAAAAAAGGCCCTTTATAGAATTTGAACAATGTACGTATTTTACCTCTGCTTTAAAAGCCAAATTTCCAAAATGATATTATCCAAAATGATAATATATTAAATACTTTTATCATATATCTAATCCAAAATCCATTGCAGCACTCCATCTCCAATGCATTGGGGTATCAGAGCTGAAAAATGTATTGCTGGAAAAGCGCAGCAGGTCAGGCAGCATCCAAGGAGCAGGAGAATCGACGTTTCGGGCATAAGCCCTTCTTCAGAAATGAGGAAGGTGTGCCAAGCAGGCTAAGATAAAAGGTAGGGAGGAGGGACTTGGGAGAGAGGCGTTGGGAATGCGATAGGTGGAAGGAGGTTAAGGTGAGGGTGATGGGTGGAGAGGTTGGGTAGAAGATTGCAGGTCAAGAAGGCAGTGCTGAGTCCGAGGGTTGGGACTGAGATGAGGTGGGGGGAGGGGAAATGAGGAAGCTGGAGAAATCTGCATTCATCCCTTGTGGTTGGAGGGTTCCTAGGCGGAAGATGAGGCATTGGGGTATCAGTCTTGAATCTTATGCTTAAGTCACTTGTGTGTCACTTGAACCCACAACTTTCTGACTTAGAGCTAACTGCTCTAATTCTGAGCCACATTGCAGCTAAAACATCTTCTTTACATTACACGTCTTGCCTCATTTAGGTAAGCCAAGGAACAGAGAAGAAATCAAACCCAGAGTCTTCTGGTTTATGTGGCTGAGTAACACAATGATAACATGTCTTGTGGCTCCATTAGCGATGCCTCAAGTCTCTGTAATAAGGCAGCAAGATGTGGATAAATAAATTAAAACTTCAGACCTGATACGTCGTGTAGTGAAGAAATGTTACAAACAGTATTTGACCTGCTCTGCTAGAAGCTAGTAATAAATTACAGCTCAGCCCTTAACATGGTGTGCATTTCCATGTGTGTAAGGGAGGAGCTTTGATTTTCGTTATGTGAGCGAGTTACAGCAGCCAGGCAACTGGATCACCAGTATTTCAAAGGGTTTCTAAGTTTGGTGATAAGACTTGCCTTTTAAATTGCATCCAGCTTCTGAACTACTGTAAACTGCCTTGTTTTTTTTCTTGTGTGTTAACTGAATTTGCCAAAACAGTGACAGTAATGGCCTGAACAATCAATCAACCAGGACTTTGAACAGACAGCAAACAAAGTCCTACAAGCTGTACTCAGATGTTTAAACTCTGAGCAAGTAGCAGTTTTCTCCTATTTAGTTATATTGACCATTCTCCCTCTTCCTACCAATATACACAAATACATACACACAGGACAAAAAAAACTGACTTAATTTAAGGTCTTTGGACTTTCTAGATATTTTTAATCAACCTGTTCAGAATATAACATTTTGTTGAAATCTATTAGTTTTTGAAGTGTATTAGTTGCAAGCTGAGCAACAAAAATGGATGAAAACGCGGAGTGGTTGACTAATCACAGCATTCTCTCCACCAGTTTTGCCGAGAGCATGGGAAAAAGAGGTCCAAAGGCACCTTTCCCCTCAGCACAATTCACAACTTGTTTTGCTCAAATACATCCATCTAATTTGCACTTAAATTAATTAATACCAACACCTTCAGCTGTCCCAGTTCAGAGTCTGTTCCATGGTTTTACCACTTGCTTACCAACTGTGTACATTCACGTTGAATTTCAAAGGCTGGACACGGCCACTTCGATCATGCAGGACAAGGTGAAAGAACCTCTCAGGGTCACAGAGTCATAGAGATGTACAGCATGGAAACAGACCCTTCGGTCCATGCCGACCAGACATCCCAACCCAATCTAGTCCCACCTGCCAGCACCTGGCCCATATCCCTCCAAACCCTTCCTATTCATATACCCATCCAAATGCCTCTTAAATGTTGTAATTGTCCCAGCCTCCACCACTTCCGCTGGCAGCTCATTCCATACACGTACCACTCTCTGTGTGAAAAAGTTGCCCCTTAGGTCTCTTTTATCTCTTTCCCCTCTCACCCTAAACCTATGCCTTCTATTTCTAGACTCCCCCACCTCAGAGAAAAAAAACTTTGTCTATTTACCCTATCCAAGCCCCTCATGACTTTATAAATCTCTACAAGGTCACCCCTCAGCCTCCGGTGCTCCAGGGAAAACAGCCCCAGCCTGTTCAGCCTCTCCCTGTAGCTCAAATCTCCCAATCCTGTCAACAGCCTTGTAAATCTTTTCTGAACCCTTTCAGGTTTCACAACACTGTTCCGATAGGAAGGTTGGGGGGGGGGGGGGGGGGGGGGGTGTGGTTGGGGTGTTATCTGTAGAGAATGCTAGGTTGAGTTTTGGTTAGGTATTTACACTATAAATGGTTTGAAAAGAGTAAAAGAGTAAAATCGGGAGAAATTGTTTCCAGTGGGGAAAGGCTGGATATGCAGATGACTTGCACATAAATAAAAGCATAATACTGCAGATGCTGAAAGTCTGAAACAAACAAAGAGAAACTGCTGCAGAAACACAGCAGGTCTGATAGCATTTGTGGAGAGTGAAACTAAATTAACGTTTCGAGTCCAGTTCAACTCTTCTTCAGAACTAAAGCAGAGAGTCCGGAAGAAGAATCAGACCTGGACTTGAAACGTTAACTCAGTTTCTGTCTCCACAGATACTGCCAGACCTGCTGACTTTCTCCAGCGATTTCTCTTTGTTTGACTCAAATTGAAGGTGAATGGCAAAAGAGCTAGAAGTAACATGAGCAAACATTACTCGTTACACAAAAATACAAATTGCTGGAGAAACTCAAGAAGTCTGGCTGCATCTCTGGACGGAAAACAGTGTTAACGTTTCAAGTCCAGTGACCTTTCTTCAGAACTTAACAGAACTGGTTCTCAAAGTTTGTGAGAAGATTTATAGCTCAGGTGCTCGTTGTTGTGGTTCTGTTCGCCAAGCTGGGAATTTGTGTTGCAGATGCTTTGTCCCCTGTCTAGGTGACATTCTCAGTGCTTGGGAGCCTCCTGTGAAGCGCTTCTGTGATCTTTCCTCCGGCATTTATAGCGCTTCACAGGAGGCTCCCAAGCACTGAGGATGTCACCTAGACAGGGGACAAAATGTCTGCAACACAAATTCCCAGCTCGGAGAACAGAACCACAACAATTGGTTCTTTCTGCAGTGAATATCTGTAATGCCCTGTTGGTGGAAGAGACTTCCATGAAGGGGAAGACAACCTCAAAAGAAATGAACATTCTCTCAGCTGTAGGAATAGGGCAGAGGAAATGGAATTAATTGTTTTGCTGCACCAAAATGAGAGGATAGATAGGATGGGCCAAGTTACCTCCTTTTCACATTACTCTGTGCTGAATCCTGTTAGAACTCGAAAAATACCAATCGAAATTCCTCTCAGCCTTCTCTTTTCCAGTGTGATTGCACTAAATTCCCATCATGTTTCCACATAATCTAATCCCTCAATTATTCTGAATGCTCTCTTCTTTAACCTTTCAATAGGTGCAAAATCCCTTTTTGTAGTGTACTGGCCAGAATTGTACACAGTATTCTGTATAAAGCAACGGTGCAATTGCACTAAAGTGGCAGGATAACTTCACTATTTTGGTTCAATATTGACCTTTTAATACTTCCCAATACATGGTTTGCTTTACTCACTATTGTGACAGTTTCAATTTATAGTCAGTCAGGATCCTCAGACCTCTTCAATTTTTCATGCACGTTCATTTTCTTTCCATTTAAGTAACTGCGCCTTCTTGGATTATTTTGGCCCCACGAGATGCACTTTACATTTTCTGCATTGAAATTTGACCCACTATCTATTTGCTCAAATCCCAAGAACATTCAAATCCTCCCATCCCTTGCCTTATTCAGCTTTGGTGTGTATTCCTACAAACCTTCAGTGATGTGTTGAAGTGTGTGCCTTGCACTTAAACTAGGGTTTCGAACAAAGCCAACAACACTATTACTGGGCTAAGATCACATTTGACAAACACAGGCAATCTTCTCCCATCCATTGGTACAAACCCTGTGGAAAAATCACTTCATGAATGGTGGTCTTCTTAATCTATTGTAGGATTTTCATTCTTTGGCATGACCAGATGGCATAAGCAAGTGGGGAGTGATTGGTGCTCTTAAAAAAACTTAGAGGAAGAAGGGAACTAATTGGAAAAAGATGGAAGCATGAGAAATTTAACATCAGCACACCCAATATACTGTTGGTAAACAGGGATGATAGTATTAAAATTAGCAGTGTGATGTTCTATGTCAGGGACCCCTACCCAAGTGAGAATAACAATACAGCAAGATTGCATACTACTACTGACAAACTATTCTGACAATAAAACAAAGACTGTTGGAACTACATAAGACAGATGCAGCACATGTGTAACAACGCAAGTACTAATACATGCCATTACAGTTCACAAGATTCAAACTATTTATTTGTTCTTATATTTAAGAATATAAGAAGCAAAGGTAATAAGAATCTTTAATAAACAATTCTCTCCACTGAGTAAAACACCATTACAGTAACAGGAGAGCGTTTGGATGTACCAAACTCCAGTTGCTAAGGGATTGACATCATCATATAATTTTGCTTTGCAGCTGCCAAAATGCTAATAGGTCCTCAGTGATTGGTCAGATACCAGCAGTGTGCGATAAGATTCACATTATCATGTCATATATTGCAGTGACCCCGAATCAAGTGTGGATTTGTCCAGCAATGGCCATCATTCAAGTGGCTGTGTTAAAGATAGAAACAAGAGAGGAAGGTAAAAGATGTAGCCTTTTTGGTGACTCAATATTTAAAGGAGCCCCTTAACAAATCATCTGAAAACATCTTCCCTTCGTGTGTATGCTGACAACACCCAGCTCCCCTAACCCGCTGCTCTGCTGTGAACTTGACATTCTGCTTGTCCACAATCCAGCATTAAATCAACAGAAATTTCCTCCCAAAGCTGATCCCTGCCACCAGTCCCGTTCCCTCGCCAGCCACTCTAAACCACTTTAAATTTAGATTTTTTTTAGATTAGATTTAGATTCCCTACAGTGTGGAAACAGGCCCTTCAGCCCAACCAGGCCACACCAACCCTCTGAAGACTAACCCACCCAGACCCATTTACCTCTGACTAACGCACCTAACACTACGGGCAATTTAGCATGGCCAATTCACCTAACCTGCACATCTTTGGACTGTGGGAGGAAACCGGAGCATCTGGAGGAAACCCATGCAGACACAGGGAGAATGTACAAACTCCACACAGACAGTTGCCCGAGCCTGGACTAGAACCTGGGACCCTGGTGCTGAGAGACAGCAGTGCTAACTATTGAGCCACCGTGCCGCCCCTTCTTAGCAACTTGTGAGACTGCTGCAACCAGTCTGTTTGCAAAGTTGGTATCAAACTTATCCCAAAGTGAGGTTCAAACACGTATCTATGCCAACACTGCCCTGTTTACTTTGCTCATCTGCTGCTGAAACCTATATCCATTTGCTAGCTTTGAACACGACTATCTAATGCCATCCAAGCTGCCCCGCCACATTCTACCAACTCTGCTGTTATTGTTCTCAATTACATCAAATCCCATTCACCCTTTATCACTGCGTTGACTGACCTAGGTTAAGAAGCACTTTGATTTTTAAATTCTTGCCCCTCATTTTCAAGCTCCACAGTGGTCATGCCCCTCAAATTTTCTGCAAACCCCTTCAGCCATAGAACCCTCTAAAACATTAAAAGCTGGTGTCTTGAGCAACCCATATGTTAATCCTCGCTCTGTTAGAGACCGTGCCTTTGGTTGTCCACCCCTTAAATTCTGAAACATCTCTCCCTAAACCTCTCCACCTCATGCTCTGATTTCCTCCTTTAAGCTCCTCCTTAAAGTCAACTTTAATGCTCTTCATGCAAGCCTTTCATCATCTGGCCTATGTGGCTTGGGTTTCATATTTTGTTGATAATGAACTGCCCTGGAATCTATTATTGCGTTGAAGGTGCTATATAAATAAAAGTTGTTACACTGTAGGTGAAACACAATGCGAGAAGAAAAGTGTTACTGGATAAAGCGGCTGAATAGTTTGTTTATTTTAATCCAGGAATGCCTAACAGGGCTCCTTTTTAACTGGTTTCAACTCGGTGATGTTTACACAGATTCCACCTGCATAACGTGGAAATGGGCTTCTTACCTAAATTGGGAAGCAATGTTCTTACTATTGACTTATTCAGTTGTTCAACTTCAAACCAAAACAAGACAAATCCATTGGAGTAGTCTGCAGTTACTGAGTGGGTGACATACCAGCACATGGAAAGCATCTGGAAGCCTTGAGCTGCAGGGAACAAAGGATGCATCAATTGTGGGAAGTAACCCCTTAATTTGTTGATGCTGTCACTGATATTACTGATTATGTACGGGGTATTCAAATAATTGTTGAACCCATTATGACACTTGTATCTGCTGCTGATCTAAAACACAAGGAAGCTGCTCATTTGTACTGTGTGCTGCTGAACTGCCTCTGGGAAGAAACAATAAGCTTATCTGAAAAACAGATTCAAGGCGCTGTATGATTCACTCATTTGTCTTCTTTAAAGCTGAGGAAAAGTCAGCCTTGCCTATCCAACAGGAATGTTATTTACTGCAAATGCCTTTTGAAGTATTACTATTCCTTTTGAAAAGCCAGATACGCCACACTTGAGCTGGGCCTAAGCACAATACTTAAAGCTGTCACAAAACAAGAACCAAAGGCTGCTTTCAACTGTCACTTTAACCAGCATTTCTTTCTGTCCTTTCAATATATTCGCCACGTTAATTGCATATGGGTGTGGTGCAATAATTCCAGCATTGTTATGCATCGCATTGCAATCAGTATTTACTTGGATTCAGTAGCTTTATTGAGTGCTATATATAGATGCTGGCACCCGATAACACTTGGAGCCTCTCTTCCTCTTGTACTTGTTTACATCCCACTTTTTAATTCGAGCATGGCTGTTCAAGCAAAAGGGCACCGCTCCCCACAGCCAAGGCTGCTTCACAGTCTGAATATTCCCAAATCCAGTCTTTCCCCCCACTTAGCTATTTAACATGAACTGGATTTTCTCTAAAGCAATAAATACTCTTGAACTTCTAAATGCAAATAAAAGTCCGCACTTCTGGGGCAAAGGTCACGACATGACACAGCCGTAGTCTGTGGGAGCTGGTGATTGCTAGAGCGATCCACAGTGACCACATCTGCAGTAAGTGTTGACTGCTTGAGGAACTTTGGCTCAGAGCTGATGAGCTGGAGTCTGAGCTGCAGACACTGTGACACATCAGCGAAGGAGGGAGGTACCTGCACAGTGTGTTTCAGGAGGCAGTCACATCCCTTAGATTAACAACATCAAATTGGTTCCACGGTCAGGGGAGCGTGACTGTGAGCGAGGCAAGTATGGGGATCAGAGCTGTTACAGAGGAGATGACCTGGGGTGTGCAGTGAGAGAGGGACTCATTGAAATCCTTGTAGAGGGAGGAAGAGAGCTTCTTCAAGGAAGGCATCCTTGTAAGAGGATTCGCAGTAGGTTAAAATCTGCAGTCCTCACTTTCTCCTCGAAGTATGGGGATCCACAACTTAGCTTTGGAGGGAGCCTCAGCCTTTTTCGATAGGTATGTGGTCTTGCTCCTGACATCAGGGATAATGAGCGAACATGACTACAGCATAATGGACCATAGTGTCATTCAAGTGGGGTGAGCACAGAGAAATGTAACAGTAATAGAGGATGGCACAGGAAAGGATTAGCTACTGCTAAACTGCTCTTTGCAGCCAAAACAGAGTTCTGAAAGCTACCTTTCATACCTTGTGCCAAGGTTCAGGACAGCTCTACTGGGCTGAAGAGGAAGCTGGAGTGGGAGGGGAAGGAGCCAGTTTTTGTGGTAAAGATAAAGATAAAGGATAAAGAGAGGACAATGAAGGAAGTTCTGCCGAGGCATTATAAGAACGTCATGGTTCAATTTAAAAATGGAACTACAAAGGTAATAATCACCAGATGACTTACTGAGCCACGTGCATATTGGCACAGGTTAAATAAGAGAGGTAAATGTGTTATACAGAGATTGTTGTGGGAGAAATAGGTTCTGAATTGTGGGGCACTGTTATCAGTATTAGGGTGGGGGGAGGGGGGTGGAGAGAAAGAGAGGCAGAGAGAGACAGCTGTCCTGTTGGGACAGGCTTCATTTGAACTATGCTGAGACCATCAGATATTGCAGCAGAATAAAGCCATTCAGCCCCTCAAGTTTGCTCCACCATTCAATCATGGTGATATGGTCCTCAATCTCGTTCTCCTGACGTCTCTCCATAACTTTTGACCCCATTACTAATCAAGAACCTATATATCTCTGTCATAATTGGACTCAATGATATGGCCTGTATAGCTGTCTGTGTCAATGAGTTCCACAGATACCCCACCCTCTGGCTGAAGATATTTCTCCTCATCTCAATTCTAAAGGGTCATCCTTCACTCTGAGGCTGTGCCCTTGGGTCCGAGTCTCTCCTACTAGTGGAAACATCTTTGCCACGTCCACTCTACCCAAGCCTCTCAGTATTCTGTAAGTTTCAGTGAGATTACCTCCTCATCCTTCTAAACTCTAAGTACAGCCCCAGAGTCCTCAATCGTTCCTCAAGTGGCAAGTGTTTCATCTCCAGGATCATTCTTGTAAACCTCCTCTGGACCCTCTGCAAGGCCAACACACCTATCCTTGGATATGGGGCCCAAAATGGCTGACAATATTCCAAATGCAGTCTAACCAGTCTTATGTAGCCTCAGCAGTACATTCCTGCTCTTGTATTCTAGCCCTCTCAAAATGAATGGTAACACCGCATTTGCCTTCCCAATTACCAACTGAATCTGCATATTAAAACTTAAGAAAGTCCTGATCGAGGACTCCTAAGTCGCTTACTGCATCATATTTACAAAGCTTGTTCCCAATTAGAAAACAGTCTACGCCTCTTTTCCTGCTACCATAATATACTACCTCTCATATTCCCACATTGTATTCAGGCTGTCGCTTCATTGTGCATCTCCTAGCCTGGCCAAGTCCTTCTGCAGCCTCCTATCTCCTCAACACTACTTGTCCCTCTACCTACCTTTGTGTCATCTACAGATTTACCTTATCTATATCCCTCTTGATTTTATAAACCTGTCTAGGGTCACCCGTCAACCCTCTACTCTCCGGTGAAAGAAGTCCCAGCCTATCTAGCATCCCCCAGTAACTCAAGCCCTCCATTCACGATAGCATCCTGGTAAATCTCTTCTGAACTCTCTTCAGCTTAATAATATCCTTCCTATAACAGGGAGGTCAGAACTGTACACTGGACCCTAAAAGAGGCCTCATCAATGTCCCGTACAAGCACAACATAACGTGCCAACTCCTACACTCAAATATCTGAGCAATGAAGGCAAGCATGCTAAATGCCTTCTTAACCATTCTATCTATATGTGGAGCAAACTTCAAAGAAATATATACCTGAACCTCTAGGTCTCTCTGTTGCAGAACCTGCCCAGGAACAAGTTATTTTAGTTGGACATTGAGTTAAGATTAATAAGAAATCTTGGAGTTAAGGATCCTCTAGGGCAAAGCAATCACAACACAATAATGTGTCAAATTCAGTTTGAGAGAGGGCACCTCAGGTCTCAAACAAGTGTCCTTAACTTAAACGAAGGCAATTGTGGAGGCGTGAACGGAGGTTGTTCAAAGCGGACAGGAAAAACAGACTAAAAGGAATGTCAGAGGATGAGCAGCGGCAGATATTTCTAAATGCTCAGTAAAAATGTTTTCTGGTCAAAAAGATCTCAATGAGAAGGATGAACTACCTATCTTTAAGAACAGTGGTTAAGTAGAGTATCCAATCAAAAATGGGTATACAAAATGGCGAAACCTATGAGTAAAACCGAGGACTAGGATTTGCTGTGGATGACTCAAAAGCTAATAGTGAGAGTGACAATTGATCATGGAAGTAGATTGACAAGAAATGTAAAAAGCATGAGCATCTACAAACCCATAAAAAGATAGTAGCTAGAGTAAATTTGGAATCCTTGGATTATGCACCAAGGGAACTGATAACAGAGAAATGGCAAATAATTTAAAACAATATTTTGCACTTGTCTCTACACTGAGGGATACTATAAACATCTCAAATATAATGGATAGGCAAAGTGATAATAGAAGAAAGCATCTTGTAGAACTCTTCATCATGAGAGATTAGGTACAGACAAAATGGGAGTGGAAGGAAAAAGGTCACCATGACCTGATGGCCTGCATCCAAACGTTCCAGAGAAAGTGGCTCCACAGATCGTGGAGACATTGGTCAAAATATTCCAGAACTTACTGGATTCAGGGAGGGTTCCAGCAAATCAGAAAACTACTTATGCAACACCCCCATTCAATCAGTGAGAGGGACATAGAACAATACAGCGCAGAACAGGCCCTTTGGCCCTCGATGTTGCGCCGACCCGTGAACTAATCTAAGCCCATCCCCCTACACTCTCCTATCATCATCCATGTGCTTATTCAACAACTGTTTAAATGCCCCGAATGTGGCTGAGTTAACTACATTGGCAGGCAGGGAATTCCACACCCTTACCACTCTGAGTAAAGAATCTGCCTCTGACATCTGTCTTAACTCTATCACCCCCCAATTTCTAGCTATGCCCCCTCATCCAAGCTGACATCAACATCCTTGGAAAAAGACTCTCACTGTCCACCCTATCTAATCCTCTGATCATCTTGTATGTCTCTATTAAATCCCCTCTTTGCTTTCTTCTCTCCAATGAGAATAGACCCAAGTCCGTCAGCTTTTCCTCATTCTGCCTTCCTGTTATTCTTCCCAAACTGAATCACCTCTCATTTATCTGCATTGAACTCCATTTGCCACCTCTCAGCTTAATACTGCAGTTTATCCAAGTCCCCCTGCAACATTCTTCCACACTGTCCACTACTTCACCAACTTTAGTGTCATCTGCAAACTTATGCCTATGCCTGTATCCAAGTCATTTATAAAAATCACAAACAGCAGTGGTCCCAAAACAGATCCTTGTGACACATCTCTAGCAATCGGACTCCAAACTGAATATTTTCCATCAACTACCACTTTCTTACAGAAAGCCAGTTTCTAATCCAAACTGCTAAATCACTCTCAATTCCATGCCTCCACATTTTCACCAACAGCCTACCATGTGGAACCTCATCAAAAGCTTTACTGAAATCCATGTACACCACATCAACTGCCCTACCCTCATCCACATGCTTGGTCATCTTCTCAAAAAAACTCATTGAGGTTTAAGAGATTCGACCTGCCCTTGATGAAACCATGTTGACTATCTCCAAACAAATTGTTGCTTGCTAGATGATTATAAGTCCTAGTTCTACAATCCTTTCCAAAACTTTTTCTACAACCGACATAAGGCTCATTGGTCTACAATTACAATTACCTGGGTCATCTCTGCTGCCCTTCTTGAACAAGAGTACATTTGCAATCCTCCAGTCCTCTGGTACTAAACCAGTAGACAATGACAACTCAAAGATCAAGGCAAAAGGTTCCGCCATCTCCTCCCTAGCTTCCCAGAGAATCCTTGGATAAATCCCATCTGGCCCAGGGAATTGTCTACTTTCACTCCTTCTAGAATTGATAACACCTCTACCTTACCAACCTCGATCCTTTCTAGTCTAATATCTCATACCTCATTCTTCTCCTCTACAATATTCTCCGTTTTGTGAGTGAAAACAGATGTGAAAAATTTGTTTAGCACTTCTCCAGTCTCTGCAGGATCACACATAACTTCCCACTTCTGTCTTTGACTGACCCTATTCCTAGCCTAGTCATCCTTTTATTCCTCACATACCTATAGACAGCTTTAGGGTTCTCCTTTATTCTACCTGCCAAAGACACCTCATGTCCCCTCATTGCTCTGCTTAACTCGCTCTTTAAATCCTTCCTTGCTAATCTGTACTCTCCATCGCCTCATCTGAACCATTTTATTTCAACATCTTCCACTTAACACGAGATACAATTTTTTTTGTAAACCACGGTTCCCTTACCTGCCTGCCTGACAGGGATATATATCCATCAAGGACATGTAATATCTGTTCCTTAAACCAGCTCCACATTTCGATTTTCCCCATCCCCTGCATTTTTCTATCCCATTCTATGCCTCTTAAGTCTTGCCTAATTGCATTATAATTGCCTTTCCCACATCAATAACTCTTGCGTATATATCCCTTTCCATCGTTAAACTAAACATAACCGAATTATGGACACTTTCTCCAAAGTGCTCACCTACTACTAAATCAAACACCTGGCCTAATTCATTACCAAGCACCAGATCCAGTATGGCCTCCCCTCTTGTCGGCCCTTTGACATTGTGTCAGGAAACCCTCCTGCACACATTGGACAAAAACTGATTCATCCAACGTACTAGAGTTATAGCATTTCGAGTCAATGCTGGAGAAGTTAAAGTCCCCCATAATGATCATCTGTTCCTTTCACTCCTGCCCAGAATTGATTTGCCAATCCTCTCCTCCACATCCCTGGAACTCTGTGGAAGCCAATAAAAACTCCCAGCAGTGTGACCTCTCCTCTCCTGTTTCTAACCTCAGCCTACACTACCTCAGTAGACAAGTCCTCATCAAAAGTTCTCTCAGCCACCATTATACTGTCCTTGGCTAACAGGGCCACACCTCCCCCTCTTTTACCACCTTCACTGATCTTAATGCAAGATCTAAACATTGGAACCTGCAACATCCATTCTTGACCCTGCTCTATCCATGTCTCCAAAATGGCCACAACATCAAAGTCCTATGCTGCAAGCTCACTGACCTTACTCTGGATACTCCTGGCGTTGAAGTGGACACACATCAAACCAGCTTGCTGTCTGCCAGCACATTCCTATGTCCATGAAATCCTGTCCACGCCCTCCCTACTCACATCCTCCAGTGCACTGAAACTACACCTCAGGTTCCTATCTCCCTGCTTAGTTAGTTTAAATCCACCCAAATTGCACCAGCAAATTTCCCACCCAGGATATTAGTACCCCTCTGGTTCAAGTGAAGACTATCCTGTTTGTCGAGGTTCCACCTTCCCCAGAATGAGCCCCAGTTATCCCTGTAACTGAAACCCTGCCTCCTGCACCCTCGATGCAGCCATGTGATTAGCTGATATCTCCTCCTGTTCCTTGCCTTCTCTATCACATGGCACAGATAACAAACCAGAGATAACAACTCTTTGTTCTCGCTCTCAGATTCCACCCTAGCTCCCTGAAATCCTGCCCTACATCCCTATCCCTCTTTCTACCTATGTCATTGGTACCTACGTGTACCACAACTCGGGGCTGGCCACCCTCTCCCTTCAGGACCCCAAAGACACGATCCAAGGCATCACTGACCCTGGCACCTGGGAGGCAACACACCAACCGCGAGTCTCGTTTGTTGACAACAAATCATCTATCTGACCCTCTAACTATTGAGTCTCCAATGACTAAGACTTGCCTCCACTCCTCCTTCCCTTCTGTGCAACAGGGACAGACCCCAATGCATGCCCCTGGTAAGTCGATTCCCCCTACACCCCCTCCCCAACCCACCCAACAGTATCCAAAACAGTATATTTGCTTTCAGGGGAACACCACAGGGGATCCCTGCACTGACTGCTCCTCCCCCTAACAGTTACTCAGCAAGGCAGAAAGCAATAATCATGAGGTCATTTAGCTGAACATCTGTTTTTGGGAAAATGCTAGATTCTATTATTAAGGAAGTTTGCTGGGCCCCTTGCTGACAAATTTGGATCATTGATAGTCACAGGTGAGGTGCCGGAAGACATTGTTAAACAGTGGCACCATGTTAGCCAAAGGTGGTAAGGAAAAGCCAGGGAACTACAGACCGGTGAGCCTGACATCAGTGGCGAGCAAGTTGTTGGAGGGAATCCTGAGGGACAGGATTTACTTGTATTTGGAAAGGCAAGGACTGATTAGGGATAGTCAACATGAGTTTGTGCATGGGAAATCAGCTCTCACTAACTTAATTTGAGCTTTTTGAAGTTGTAACGAAGACGATTGATGAGGACAGAATAGTAGACGTTATCTATATGTACTTCAGTAAGACATTCGACCATGTTCCTCATGGTAGACTGTTCAGCAAGGTTAGATCACATGGAATACTAGGGAGAACTAGGGAGAAGCTGAACAGACTGGGGCTGTTTTCCTTGCAGCATTGGAGGCTGAGGGGTGACCTTATAGAGGTTTATAGAATCAGGAGGGGCATTGATAGGGTAAATAGATAAGGTATTTTCTCTGGGCTCACGGAGTCCAGAACTAGAGGGCATAGGTTTAGGGTGAGAGGGGAAAGGTTTAAAAGGGAACTAAGGGACAACTTTTTCACACAGAGGGTGGTGCGTGTATGGAATGAGCTCCCAGAGGTTGTGGTTGAGGTGGGTACAATTACAGCATTTAAAAGGCACCTGGAATGGCACATTAATAGGAAGGGTTTAAGAGGGATATAGGCCAAGTGCTGGCAAATGGGACTAGGTTAGGTTAGGATATCTGGTTGGCATGGACGAGTTGGACCAAAGGGTCCTTTTCCATGCTGTACAGCCAAATGACTCTCAATGACAGGGAATTTTGAAAAGCTTAATATAACCAGAGTCGACATGGTTTTGTGAAAGGGAAATCAGGTTTGATAACATTTGCTACAGCTGTTTGAGGATGTAACTAGCAAAGTTGATAGGAGAACCGGTAGATGGAATGTATTTGGATTTTCAGAAGGCATTCAATAAGGTGCCACATTAAAGATATTTGCACAAGATAGGGGCTCACTGTATCATGGATAATAATAACCTCAATGGCATGGAGTGAGGATTGGTTAATACACAGGAGGCAGACAGTCAGGACTAAAAGGAACTTTTTCAGGTTGGAAGGAAATTGGAAGGAGTGCACCAAGGCCAGTTCTAATGGCCTCAATTATTTACTATCTGTATTATCAACGTGGACGAGGGATGGAGTGTAACATATCCAAATTTACTAGTAATACAAAAAGAGGTGGGAAAGCATCTATGAGGGCATAAGGAATCTGCAGAAGCCTGGCAGATGGATTTTAAAGCAGGAGTATATGAGGTCATGCATTCTGGTATGAAGATTTAAAAGGAAGGCTGCTATTTAAATGGAGAAAGAGGGCAAAAATGTACAGGAAACAAAAAGTTAGTATGCAGGTGCAGCAAGTTATTAGGGGGGCTAATACAATTTGGGTCTTTATTGCTAGGGGGATGGAGTTTAAAATTGAAGAGACCTTGTTATAACTCTACAAAGTGTGGGTGAGGCCTCACCTGGAGTACCACGTACAGTGTGTATTTAAAGTAACAACATAATGGCATTGGCGTCAGTTCAAATGAGATTCATTCGGCTGATTCTTGGATTGAAGAGGTTGATTTATCAAGAACAACTGAACAGGGTTAGGCAGTGAGGGGTAGAGGTAAGTGTTGGGAAGGTCCAAAGGGATGCAGTTAGAGTATATATGAACAGTGATGCTGTGTTTTTGGAGATTCAACCAAGAGTCAGCACATGGATGAAGAGAAGACAAACTCTGCAAAACATCAATAGTAATAGCGTAGGAATGGCAAGAATAACCAATTATGGCAAATCTCTGGCTGCAACCAGGTAGGTAAGAATGCAACCAAGAAAGTGTTGTTTCGCACACAGTCAGCGTTATGTGGAGGTGCTAGAGTAGGATGATGTGATCAACCGTGTCAAGACGGGTAAGGAAGACAAAGAACCAGTCTGCCTTGGTCAATCTCAAAGGATGTAATTTCTGCATAAAGAGGAGCTGTTTTGGCAGTATAGCAGCACCTGCATTAAAGAGAAAACTTTTTCAAACCTGTTGGTCCATTGTGTTTTTGGGCTAGTGTGTAAGTGCGCTGAACAGTAAGATGCATAGCACATCACTGCACCCATTGTGGGGTTTCTATGGTTATTTCTTCTGTGGCTAATATACAACTGGAATTGAACCATCTGACTGGAAGGTTGGGTAAACTGCATCATGTCATACCTCACCCCTCTATCCTGTTTGCTATTTGCACAGACATTCAGAAAATCCTGTACACTGGTGGCCTCCTGTCCTGCTAGAGAAGGGAAAGAAGTAAAATGGAGTTTTAATAAAAGGGCAAGCCAATAAACATTTTCAACATTTATTGGAAATCTTCTCCTTGGCCAGTCTTCTGGCTCTCTCACTCACCACACAGCACAACAGAAAGGATCCACAAGGCTCGACCTTCACACACTACCCTCTGCATTAAAAAAATTGCCCCTTAGGTCCCTTTTAAATCTTCCCCGTTCACCTTAAACTTATGCTGTCTAGCTTTGGACTCTGCTACCCTGGGAAAAAGACCTTGCCTAATCACCTTATCCATACCCGTCATGATTTTATCAGGTCACCCTTAGCCTCAATGCTGAAGGGTCTGTTTCCATGCTGTACCTTTTTATGACTCCATGTAACACAGACGAGAGATTAAAAAAGACAATGAAACATACTCTGCCTTCTCAGATTACTGGTTCTCACATTCTTATCTTTTGCAGAGCAATTCAATATTCCCTTCTCCCACTGTCTGCACGCCAACTTTCTGAATTACCTCACCACATTGCTGAGGTTTTGCATATTTTTAATACAATAGTAAAACATTATTGATGGTACCACTGCTTTAAAGTCAGCCCCAGCAAAGAAACCATCAAGCATGCTCTCATACACA
This sequence comes from Chiloscyllium punctatum, assembly GCF_047496795.1. Classification (NCBI taxonomy): domain Eukaryota; kingdom Metazoa; phylum Chordata; class Chondrichthyes; order Orectolobiformes; family Hemiscylliidae; genus Chiloscyllium; species Chiloscyllium punctatum. Next base: position 28,997,038 of record NC_092752.1, read on the forward strand.
CTGCTACTTGGCTGAGGTTGAATTTGATAAACTGACAAGTCAAGTGCTGTACAGGGATACTGCTTCCCTCGAATGATTCATTCCTATATAGTCTCCAGCAGTGCTAGCAAGCCTGCAGCTGTTGTCACCAGTGCAGCAGCACAGAGTTTCAGAAACAATTTGACTGAACAATTGAAACAAAGCAAGGTTTCACTGTGTAAAATATAACACATCCATTTCACTTTCTTTGTCTCTGTCAATCAAGCACACAAGTATCCATTACATGGATCCCTGTTCACATATTGCTGTGAGCTCTGGTCAATTTGGACTGATCAGAGTGAAAATGACTTCACTTGGAATTAGGCACACTGTGAAGACAGGTGCGTAAGGGTTTAATTCTCATTAGAGCTGAAATACACTCGCCTCTTCCCCTTAAATAAAGATTTGAATTTAGAATTCATATCACAACATGGAACCAAACTGGACAGACTGAAAGAAATTGACTTGCTGATGAACCAATTGCTGAGGACTCTGAAACACACGTGCAGACTGAGCAGTAATTATTATTCCATCAAAATCAAGCTGGTCACCTATTACAGCCAGAGTATCATCTTATTCAGGTAGCTTTTCTTCAATGAATTAATGGCTGAGGCATCAGGGCATCTTTTCACACAGTCCCTCAGAGGTCACGTACAGAAAGCAATATTCTTGAGACAAATGGCAGAGACAATGTCTTTGACTTTCTTCAACGTAATCCTGTATCAATGGTTCAACAAAACACCCTCCTTCTGTTTCTCACTTTTATCTAACCAAGAAGAACATTATGATATGTACTTCAATATTTAGAATCAATGACTGAAAGACATTTTGGAGTTATAATTTTATTTTTGCCAAAAATAAATGCCACTATCATAGATATTATACCAGTCAGTTAGGGGGGGAAAGAGATGATGAAATAAAAGGTATGGGCACAAGAGCTGAAAGACTCGAGATTCAATCTCTGATCACTGGCAAATTAACTTATCTAAACTGCCCTGGGCAAATAAATTACCCCTTATCTATGTTTGAAAGACACATGGTCTGCAGTTATCAGGCAAGACTTATTGTCAAGAAGCCTATTGACACTCAGTCACAAATCACAGAACAAGAAGGGCATCATGGATTGGGGGGGGAAGATGCAAGTCAAATAAAACAATTAAATAATTAGAAAGTCAACGAATGTAGAATGGTTTCTGAGAGGGGAATCATTACAGGCAAGCTTCTGTTGTTTGTTAAGCCCTTTAATATTTTACTAATCAACCTGTACAGAGATCTTATCACAAATCTTTGTAGCAAATGGGACTTGAGTCCAGCTCTCCTGGTCCAGAGGTAGGGAAAGACCACTGCACCAGAAGACCCCTTGTTAAGCACTTTAAATGTACACTACTATTAATAACCTCAACTAAAGCCCCCTGGGAATTGCACTGAAACATAGAGAATAGATCAAGAGGTGGTCTGTCAGGACAGTATCTATTGAGAAACATTATCTTCTGACTGAATTCCATTTACCATTTTTCAGTGCACATGACCAGTCTATTGATATCTTCCTGCTGTCTACAGTGTTCTTCCTTACAAGAAGCTACTTCTTCTCTCAATGAATAGCTACTTCTTCTCTCATCTACATATATATTATATGCACACATATATAATGATAAGCAATGGCCCTAGTACTGAGCCCTTTGGAATCCCACTGCTGACAGACTTCTCATCACAAAAGCAGCCATTGACAATTGCTCTTTGCTTCCTGGTACTGAAAACATTCCATATCCAGCTTTTCACTCTTGGTTAGATTCCACGGAATCTTACTTTGTTTTCTAGTCTGTCAGGTGGAATCTTATCGAAGTTCTCACTAAAATCTATACAGACTTTGAACATAGTGCTCCTTTTAACCACCTGAAAAAATTCCATTAAGTTAATCAGAGTTTCCTTCCCCATAAGCGTGTGGACTGTGACCATGAATAGTTGATACCAATCGAAATAACAATGAAAAAGAATACTATCCCTCAGAACTGACTTCATCATCGAAGTTAGGGATGGCCTTACCTGGGTTAAACTACAATTAATCAATTTACAATGGTGTCATATTAATAGTTCTCCAGACTTCCAGAACCAAGCTTGCAACCAGAAGGCATTGGAAAATAATTGGAAAATTACATTCTTCCTTGATCTACAGCCTGGAATTCATCTTATCTCGGCCTGGTGTTCTATCCATTGTCAATGACAGTAAACCTTTTAAAAAGACAGTTGAACACTGATGAATCTGGAATTATGCAAATTGTTTGTTTCAAGTCTGCTCAGGCTAAAAGTGTTAAGAGACAAAAAAACTGCAGATGCTGGAATCCAAGGTAGACAGGCAGGAGGCTGGAAGAACCCAACAAGCCAGGCAGCTTCAGGAGGTGGAGAAGTCGATGTTTCGGGTGTAACCCTTCTTCAGGACTGGGGATGGGTGTAGGGGGAGCTGTAGATAAAGGGGGTGGCTGGGGCAGGCTGTTGATGTGGCTATATTTGAAGACAGGTAGAGGGTACGACCTGATTGGTTGCTGGGAGGAAAGAATCTGGTTGGTAACTGGAAGGAAGGATTGAACAGAGGAATAGAAGGGAGGGGCTGGGAAGGGAGGTTATTTGAAATTAGAGAACTCAATGTTGAGTCCTCCAGGCTGTAGGCTGCCCAGGCAGAAGATATGGTGTTGTTCCTCCAATTTGTGGTCTGATTCACTATGGCAATGGCCAAGGATGGTCATGCTGGAAAGGGAGTGGGAAGGGGAATTAAAATGGACGGTGACTGTGAGGTCCAGTTGGTCCTTGCAGGCCCGGCTGAGATGCTTGGCAAACCATTCCCTAAGTTTACGTTCAGTCTCCCCAATGTAGAGAAGACCACATTGGGAGCACCTCTTACAGTAAAGTGGATTGGAGGAGAAGCAGGTGAACCGGTGCCTCAGGTTTTACAACTTTTCCGATTGTAGGGTAAGGTACCTGGGGGTTCAGTGGCAGGGGGTGGCATGAACCAAGGACTGTTGACTGGAACGGTCCTTGTGGAAGGCAGAGAGGGGTGGGGAGGGGAAGATGTTCTTGGTGGTGGGGTCTTATTGGAGTTGGCGGAAGTGTTTAAGGATGATACGTTGGATACAGAGACAGGTTGGATGGTTGGTGAGGACAAGGGGGACCCTGTCTTGATAGAGTTTGGAGGGGGTGGTTTAGAGCAGCGGAGTGGGGAATGGAGGTGGGTGCGGTGGAGGGCTGTCTGGATGACAGAGGGAGGAGAAGCACATTGTTCAAAATAGGTGGACATCTGGGATGCAGCGAGTGGAATGTCTCCTCATCCAAACAGATGTGGTGGAGGCGGAGGAACTGGGAGAACAGGATGGAGTTCTTGCAGGATACGGAGTGGGAGGATGTGTACCCCTGGAGTTATGGGAGTCTGTGGGTTTATAGTGAACACCTGTCTAGAGATTGTCACAGAGATGGAAATGGAGAGGTCAAGAAAGGGGAGGGAGGTGTAGAAGAAGGACCAAGTGAATTTGAGGATGGGTGGAAGTTACGGGTGAAGTCGATGAACTGCTCCAGAGTTGGAACAGCAGAAGAGTTGGGCATAGTGGCTACGTGGGTATTGAAGAATGCTGCATCAGTCGAGGTCATATTAATTCCCCTTCCCATTCCCTCTCCGACATGACCATCCTTGGCCTCCTCCATTACCACAGTGAATCAGACCACAAATTGGAGGAACAACACCTCATCTTCCGCCTGGGCAGCCTACAGCCCAGAGAACTCAACATTGAGTCCTCCAATTTCAAATAAGCTCCCTCTCCAGCCCCTCCCCCTCCCTTTCTTACCTCTGATCGACCCTTCCTTCCAGCTACCAACCGGATTCAACCCTCATGTCGACCAACCAGGTTGTACCCTCTACCTACCTTCACCTATACCTACCTCACCACCCCACCCCTACCTCACCAATCAGCCCTCCCCAACCCCCTTTATCTGCAGCTTCCCCTACACTCACCTTCAGTCCTGACACTTAGACCTGAAATGTCATCTTATGTACCTCCTATTGCTGCCTGACTTGCTGTGTTCCCCCGCCTCCTGCCTGTCCCTCCTGACGCTGCCTGTCCTGCTGTGTTCCCCAGCCTCCTGCCTGTCCCTCCTGACGCTGCCTGTCCTGCTGTGTTCCCCAGCCTCCTGCCTGTCCCTCCTGACGCTGCCTGTCCTGCTGTGTTCCCCAGCCTCCTGCCTGTCCCTCCTGACGCTGCCTGTCCTGCTGTGTTCCCCCAGCCTCCTGCCTGTCCCTCCTGACACTGCCTGTCCTGCGGTGTTCCCCCAGCCTCCTGCCTGTCCTGCTGTGTTCCCCCAGCCTCCTGCCTGTCCCTCCTGACGCTGCCTGTCCTGCGGTGTTCCCCCAGCCTCCTGCCTGTCCTGCTGTGTTCCCCCAGCCTCCTGCCTGTCCTGCGGTGTTCCCCCAGCCTCCTGCCTATCCCGCGGTGTTCCCCCAGCCTCCTGCCTGTCCCGCGGTGTTCCCCCAGCCTCCTGCCTGTCCCGCGGTGTTCCCCCAGCCTCCTGCCTGTCCTGCGGTGTTCCCCCAGCCTCCTGCCTGTCCTGCGGTGTTCCCCCAGCCTCCTGCCTGTCCTGCGGTGTTCCCCCAGCCTCCTGCCTGTCCCTTCTGACACTGCCTGTCCTGCTGTGTTCCCCCAGCCTCCTGCCTGTCCTGCTGTGTTCCCCCAGCCTCCTGCCTGTCCTGCGGTGTTCCCCCAGCCTCCTGCCTGTCCTGCGGTGTTCCCCCAGCCTCCTGCCTGTCCTGCGGTGTTCCCCCCGCCTCCTGCCTGTCCTGCGGTGTCCCCCAGCCTCCTGCCTGTCCTGCGGTGTTCCCCCAGCCTCCTGCCTGTCCTGCGGTGTTCCCCCAGCCTCCTGCCTGTCCTGCGGTGTTCCCCCAGCCTCCTGCCTGTCCTGCGGTGTTCCCCCCAGCCTCCTGCCTGTCCCGCGGTGTTCCCCCAGCCTCCTGCCTGTCCTGCGGTGTTCCCCCCAGCCTCCTGCCTGTCCTGCGGTGTTCCCCCCAGCCTCCTGCCTGTCCCGCGGTGTTCCCCCAGCCTCCTGCCTGTCCCGCGGTGTTCCCCCCAGCCTCCTGCCTGTCTGCCGCAGGTTAAGTGTGTTTGGCTGCCACTTCAACGAGCATCTATTTGGTGCATGATTATTTTAAAGTACCATTTCCAAACGAAGGGATGCTGTGCAAGAGAAGTTTAACTTGGAGCTCAGCTGCACGTTCTGGTCAGCCTGGGTTGTTAAGTCTGGGAACCAGTTGGGAAATGGGGGAAGATGAGAGTGTAAATGCACAAAACATTTCATCATAGTGGAATTAGTCTTAAAATACCACACTACCTCAGCCCCCATCCCCCACACTTCCTGCCTCTCACCGTCACACTCTTGTATAGTTAAAATTGGGGTTATAATTACCTCACAACGTCATACTAGACATAAGGATCTAGCCATCATTCCAAAAAGTACTATTGACTAAATTTTAAATCAATAAACTGGTTAATATGAGAGTGTTGGTGGAAGTTCTCAAACTCTGTTGTCAATTAGAATTACTTTAACTGACAGATTATGATTATTTTACTTCTTGCAGTCTAGCAGCCCAGTGACACAGGGAAACAGCGAGTTGGTTCATGCCTCAAGAAAGAATTTGCAAAAGACAACACCTGTACATCTCACAATTGGGGGCGCTGACATTAAGTGGCTATATCACTGGCAATTTTCAAACAGCTAACTTTGAGAGGCTAGCTTCAGCTAGAACAGACAAAACAAATCAACCACCGAGCCTCTCACTGTATCTAAGTCATTCTGATTACAGAAGCAGAACATGGCCAAGGTCTACTCGCTTACATTCAAAGCATCTTTCTGTCCAGGTTTTAAAAATGAAACTTGGAAAGGGATGCGTTCGGGTAATTTTAAACACTTTATGAAGCAGCAGATGCAAACATCATATCATTTTAAATCACATTCATTCAGGGCCATTTCCAAGTTATAGCAAAGAATGGTCAGGCAGTAGTTACTGCCATCGCCTGGAATCTGTGTGGGGTTTGGAAGGAATACTCCAGCAATTTTCTCATGCTCTTCACAGAGGTCATTCTGATTGTAGATGAAATAACTCCAAAGGAGACCAGCAACCTGTCACCAAGTCACCCTTTATTTACACACGCACCGTACTCGACACTGGTCTGGCTTCCTCACAGACAGCTCTCAGAGTGAGTAGAACCTCTGAAACCCCTGTTTATATCTGTCAGCCAGGACTCCCTGATGGGACCAGATTAACAGCCCCAATCAGGGAACTCACATTCTACGAGGTCCACCTGACTGACCTCATTACAATCACGACAGTACACACGGAAAACTTGATGACCTTTTATTGACCAAGTTGAAGAAGCCGAGAGCTAAGAGCCTGATTTCAAAGTAATACGGCTCCTTTACAGACTTCAGCACATCAAGGAATGGCAGTGGGATGGGACAAGATATATCTGGATAGGCTCTAGCAGGGAGTGATACAGAAATATAAACAAAGAGAGTGACAGAACAATTGAAAAAGAATAACCCAGGTACAAAGCAATTGGGGGGGGGGGGGAAGAGAGAGAGAGAGAGAGCAAGGTGAAGCAGGCATTGAGACACAGGCAGAGTGAGAGACACAGCAGTTGTCATGAGCTCCTTAACACAGTAAATGCAAGGCTGCAGGATTGCTCTGCGGGCCCCTTAGTGATTGATTTCAGTAATGACAGGGCTTTGTGACTTTTCAGTAGCAAGTAATAGCTGGATGAATAGGGAGAGGAAGGCCCTTGCTGCGCAAATGAATTACTAATGAATCTGCCGCTCTTTAAAGGACAATGCTTTTCTGGTTTGTCCCTTTTTAATTTCTCCACCACAACGTGTCATCAGAATGTGGAAAGTGCTCACTGCCAAGCACCATTTATTGGTTAGTAGTCCGGTTCAGATATAATGTTCTGTGAATGGCTTTGGATTAAATGTAACATTCTTCCTCGGGCGATTTATATGATTGAGAATTTTAACACTTAAGATGCTGCCAACTGGTTATCATTAATCCTTTGGAATTGCTCAGCAAGTTGAAATAAAAGAGGGATGTCACCTCAGTGGCTGAGTTAGCAGTGCAAATCTCTTATATAAGAGCCAGATCGGCCCAAGTTCAGTGAATCAGTAACACAAAAGACATTCTAACCAGTTGCCAGACTAAGAAAACAGAAAGAGAGCACTGGTTCCAGCTCCTGATTGTTGCCCACTGATGCTTGCTGGGAGGTGTGCACGCACAATGGTAAGTCAGGACGAGTCAGGCTGGTCCTTCCCTTCAGACTACCCTCCCCCTGTCAATATTCACCACCTAGGATCAAAGAATCCACCAAATGTAGAGTGGAATCCAGACCATGTTGACAATTCAATGAAGTCATGTTGCCACTCTGATGTGAGGTTAATCTAGGCCCCTGAAGATCTTTTGATGCCTTGACCAGCTAAACAGAAATAATTATCAAGGGTCAATGAATGTCTTGCTGTTGGTGGAACATTCAGTGGGTGTGCAATTTGCTTGCATAGCTGAGGCTACACTTCAGAACGATTAAACTGATGTGAATGAACATCATTCGCTCACATAAAAGGAGGATAAAATTAGAGGATGGAAATTGGGGGACAAACATTATAAATAGCAACCATGAACTAGTTTTAAAAAAGTCATCTTTAAGTCATTTCAATACCTCTTAGAAATAGTTCCTTTTCCCCAATTTTCCCTCCTCAAAGGACAATTTGTCTTTAATAACTTTCACAATTTCAGGATGCCTGAAAACACCAATTAAATACTTTTGAATAGCAATCATGGTTGAAATAAAGGGAACTTTGTCACAAATATATGCACAGCTAGCTAGGAACAATACAGCACAGAAGGGGACATTCAGCCCATTTTTTCCATGCTGACCCAATGATCCCATCTTCCTGCATATTGCCCATAGCCTTGCAGCACTTAAGGTGCAGCTCCAATATTTGTTGAAAGGCTTTAGGGTCTTTGCCTCGACTACCAACTCATGCAGCGAATTCCAGACACCCGCCTCCCTCTGATGTCAATGTGATAAGTGGTGGGGTTGGCTGAGAGATAAATATTAGTCTGGACACTGAGGATAACTGACCTGATCTCCTATAGAGGGGCAAGGGACCATTTACGTCCACCTAAGAGGACAGAGCGAGAGTCTAAGTTTGCATCTCATTCAAATTGTGCTGTTCTGCTTCTACAATAGCAACAGCCAACTCAAGTGGCCACTCTTCATGTGTGAGTCCACCCAGTTAGTTCCAACAGGCTATTACAACATGGAAATCATTAAGCCCAAACCTTATTTTGTCCTTTTCCCTTGGATTCCTAGTATGGATCAACAGGCCATTGGATGAAGAACAGCAATGAGTTTGCTAAAAACGGAATGGCTGACCCTACGTGTACACTAAATGTCAGCTAGCTCAACATAAACTCAGGATTTAGAGGAGGAATTCGGAGGAAGACTTACATTGGACTTGAAACGTTAACTCTGTTCGTCTCTCCATGATGCGGAGTTTCTCCAGTATTGTGTTTATTTGAGGATTTAACTCTGGATCATGTTAGTCCAAGATCAGGGTGAGGGAGCAGATCATCTTTACAAAGCAGTGGTCTGGGTTGGTGATTTCCTGCCCAACTAGTTCCTGGTCAGCTCTCCCCTTCACTAGGAGCACCCAATTGGGAATCTAGTTTAAAATTCTGGTATGTGAGAGAAGACAAAGACTTTCATTCCTCTAGCATCTTTCATGACTTCAGGATAGCGAAATCTACAGCCAAATAAAATGCAAATCAGTGGAAGAAGTCAACTTTGTGTTGTTTGAATCACAGCACAAAATTTGTGTGCATGGAATTCCCATAAGCCTCAATTAAATAATTTATCAGAGAATCCATTTTTAGGTGTTGGTTGAAGGACAAGTCACAAAGATGAACTTTACTCTGTTTCTGCAAAACAGTGACAGAGTAAGAGTTTGACTTCTTATGGAAGAAGACTTCATCTCCGATAGTGGAGGTGAAGAGTCCCTTCAGAGCTACACTGAGATGTCAACTTAGAATAAATGCTCAATTTCCTGGAGGAGGACTCATACATATAAGCATTGAACTCAAAGGTGGGTAGGCTACTACTAAGTCATAGGTGACTTCTGAAAATCAAAAACATAAAGATACCTTGTAAAGGAAATAACTAATTTAATGAAGTAAAAAGCGTTAGTGAATAGGAATTAATTGTAATAAAATGTACTCTAAGTAGAATCTGAATACATGCCAAAAAGCTAAAGGAAAACATAATATAGAAATGTCAAAAACTTTGAAGATCTTACAGATGAAAGGTAAACAATGTGATAGAAGTCAGATCAGGTGAGGAGCAGCTAAACTTCACGTATTCATAAGGGTACAGTATAAGCAAAGTGATAAGATGTATTTTTGTGGACATATAATGGACAATGAACATCTCTTTGAAGTGGCTTACAGAGCCACTCTAAGTCTTAAACGACAATACCCACACACACAAGAACAGGGAGATATATATATATAAGGACCAAGTTTCCCTCTCACTCCCTTTTGAAGGTTGAGACAATGATACTCTGAAGAAATTATACTGGACTGTAAGTACAATTTTCTTTACATCTTATTTGTTTGAATACAATAGTCGTGTTATAACATTCTTTAATTGACTATATAACTACCGTTCATAATGATGGGAAAACAGCATTGAACATTGACTTTTCTTATAGTAGTCACCTCTGTACAACTGAGGTAATTGGTTTTAACCATTATGCATTCCAGCTTACAAAATTCATTCCTATTATACAATTTAGAATGGACTCTTACAATGATTATTCATGGACAATTATAAAAAGTGGGAGCTTTACATTTAACTCCTCACAAACCACATCTAGGTAACAATATCCTAAAGTTAATTTGGATTGCAAATGCTGATATTGGTAAACTTAAAAACTTGTTTCTACTGTAGCATATCCATAGATATATTCTATCCAGAGATGCTGAGATAATTTTATTGGTTTGAAACCACTGTGGTAGGGATGATGTGGAAAAGGAGAGAGGACATTTCATTCAAGTACCCAGCAGGTAAGGACAAAGCTGATTTCTAGCTGATAAAGCCGACTGAGTTCAATTATTGATCTGAAATTCCTCTTAGTTTGAAATTTTAAACAGACAGTAAGTTTGATTGGACTGGTTTATCATGCTGTGGGATATAGACAGTAAAGCCTTTAACAGGTTAAAATCAGACAATTGCTGCATGAGCATTACTAAATTTTGTTTAAAAATGAAATTTGGGCAATGTTGGTCAAACGTTTATTGTACACTCACAGGCTAACTAGTGATGCAACAGTGAGCCTTACTACACCACAGTGTGTATAGAAATGACACTTCGATAATGGTGTTCAGTAGGAAGGGGAATGTAGCAATCAAGAAGGAACAGTGATATGCATCTAAGTTGGAATGGTGTGAGACTGCTGCAGAATCCAAAGTTAAACCTGGGTTCAATCCCAGCCTCGGATGACTGTGTGGAGTTTGCACATTCTCCCAGTGTCTGTGTGGGTTTCCTCCGGGTGCTCCGGTTTCCTCCCACAGTCCAAAGATGTGCAGGTCAGGTGAATTGGCCATGCTAAATTGCCCGTAGCATTACATGCATTAGTCAGAAGGAAATAGGTCTGGGTGGGTTACTCTTCGGAGGGTCGGTGTGGACTTGTTGGGCCAAAAGGCCCGTTTCCACACTGTAGGGAATCTAATCTGTTTCTAGAACATTGCTTCGACTGTTCTTTTTAATAGTAACCACTTTGTTTTTTCCTTTGTTGTTTCTTTATCACCTTTCATAGTCACTTTTCTTTTTATCATTTCTGTTTCTCTTTATTTTGGATATTTTTCTTTGCAGACTCCGACATGGCTGGATCTGGTGAGTAAGAGGCCACTACTTAGGCATGGCTCACTCACAATATGCAGCAGTAGTGAAAGGCCTCTATTAAAACTATACAGTCTACAATTTTAACTTCCATCACTACCATAAATGCGCATTGTATTCATGCAGTCTCATAAAAATACCAGAAAAATCAAAAGAACCAGTGAGAACATTGGAATGATAAACACATTCCTTCTGTAGCTGAGCATCCAGCTTTGGCCTACAGACTTGAAGTGCTGCAAAGCAATGTTTGTTTTGTGGCCACTTTTGGGCTCAGACTCAATACTCAAACCAAAATGCCAAACCAGCTCACTAGGAGTGATCAGCTGGCACTGGTCACGCTATCGTCGGGCAGCTTGCCTGAGAGAAGACATTCCAATTTGGGCCATGTGCCTTAACAGTAACAGGCCTCAGCTGAGCCTCAGAGTGGCAGGCTGGAGTGGGCTGGGAGACCAGAGAGTAGCAGGGAAAGAGGTTATGCTGCAGCCATTATAGGATGGTTCCATTCAACTGCTGTAATAGGCCGGCCAAGGATACTCGAGCCTGGAGGGACCTCGCCCAGCCCTGCCCATAGGAATTTCTTTGTGGGGTCCTTCAATGAGTATCAGACCACTAGTTTACACATCTGACCTACCCAACAACACTGTTTCAGCAACACATTACAATTTTATTTTCGGAAAAACTCTTTAACCTGAAGCTGAAGGGCGAACAGTAGAATTACAATTACGGTCCTGGCCTCATCACCCAGAAGCTGAGTGAACGATCCTGTAGTCAGAGGTTCAAATCCCACCACAATGACTGAAAAAGTTAAATTCAATTATTTAAATAAATCTCAAATTAAAAATCCGACATATCTAACAGTGACCATTAAACAGCCAGATTGTTTTTAAAAGTCCTTCTGGTTTGACTACTGTTAATTTAGGGAGGAAAATGTGCTGCTTTTAACCATTTGAATGTGACCCCAGATGCACAGAGATGTGGTTTACCCTCAAACTGCCCTCAGATTTGCAGAGCAAGCCCTTAGCTCAACTCAAGGAAAAGGCTCACCATCACCATCTCAAGGGCATTGAGAGGCCAGCCTTACCAGCAACACCCAAATTCTGCAAATGAATAAGATGAATTCACTGCAACACTGGAAAGTAGTGAATGTTTTTTTTTAGATTACTTACAGTGTGGAAACAGGCCCTTCGGCCCAACAAGTCCACACCGACCCGCCGAAGCGCAACCCACCCATACCCCTACATTTAGCCCTTACCTAACACTACAGGCAATTTACCATGGCCAATTCACCTGACCTGCACATCTTTGGACTGTGGGAGGAAACCAGAGCACCCGGAGGAAACCCACACAGACACGGGGAGAACGTGCAAACTCCACACAGTCAGTTGCCTGAGGCGGGAATTGAAGCCGGATCTCTGGCGCTGTGAGGCAGCAGTGCTAATTAACCACTGTGCCACCGTGCCTCCATTAGGAAGAGAATCATACAGCGCAGAAACTGACTCTTTGGCCCACCGTGTCTATTAACACCACCAAACTCCACTAATCCCATGTACCTGCACTTGGTCCATAGCCTACTCTGCCCTGCTATTTTAAATGTTCATCCAGATGCTTCTTAAATGTTGCAAGAGCACCTTCCTTCACCACCCTGTCAGGCAGCATGTTCAGTATTTCTACCATCCTCCAGCTAAAAAAAAAGTTTTCCTCAGATCTCTAAACCAATGGCTCCTCACCTTAAACTTATGCCCTCCGGTCTTACATAGGTCTGCCAAGGGGAAGAGATTTTTACAATCCACGTTGTTTCTGCCTCCTATAATTCGGTATACCTCAAACTGATCCCCTCAGCTTCCTCTGTTCCAAGGAAAAGAATCTCAGCCAATCCAGTCTCTCCTCATAACTGAGACTATCCATCCCAGTCAACATCCTGGTGAATTTCCTCTGCACCCTCTCCAGGAAATGACATCTTTTTGATATTGTGGTGACCAAAACTGCATACAGACTTCAATCTGTGGCTTACTATTTTATAAAGTTTGTAACAAGATTTTCTTGCTCCTATATTCTACCCTGTCTAATGAAGGCAAGCACCTGGTATGAATTCTTTACCATCCGGTCTACCTGGCCTGACACCTTCAGGGATTTATGGACATGTACAGCAAAGTCCTTTTGTTCTTCAGTACTCCCTAAGGACCTCCTTTTTGGATATTATTAGACCTCCCAAATGCATCACCTCGCACTTAGCGAGATTAAATTCCATCTGCCCAATTTACCAGCTGATCAATATCAACTTCCAAGTGTCTGAGACCAACATTCTGAATACCAACATGACCAATTTTCATGTCATCTGCAAACTTACTAATTGTACCTTCTACATTCAGATTCAAGTTGTTAATGTATACAACAAACAGCAGGGATCCAAGCGCAGATCCCTGTGGTACACCACGGGTCACAGGCTTCTAATTACACAAACAACCCTTCACTAACACCTGGATTCCATGGGTTCAAACATTTAGGACCTGCTTTCCACGTGGGACCTTGTCAAAGACCTTATTGAGGTCGATGTAAATCATGTCAACTGCACTACCCTTATCAATATATTTAGTCACCTTTTAAAAAAAACTCAATTAAATTAGTCAGACAGGATCTTCCTCAAACAAAGCTGTGCTGACTATCCCTGATTAATCCCCATCTTTCTCAGTGTTGATTATCCTGATTTTTTTCAGAACTTTTTTCCCCATAACTTCCCTGCCAGTCACATCAGACTAACTGCTCTGTAATTCTTGCTCCCTTCTTAAAGAAAGGAGCCACATTAGCTATTCTCCAATCATTTGGCACTTAACCTATGGCCAGCAAAGAATTAAATATTTCCACCAGGACCCCAGCAGCTCTGCTCCCATACCAGCCTGGGTCACATCTCATCTGATCCTTGGGATTTTAACTACATCATGCCAGTTAAAATGTCCAATGCTTCCTCCTTAATAATCTTAACATGTCCAAGAACCTCACCATCCCAAGTAAAATCCCCAGCTGCAATGTCTTTCTTCTCTGTAAATACAAGCGAGAAGTGTACATTTAAGACCCCACCCATGCTCCTTTGGTCTCAAACAGATCTCACTCTTCCCCTGGTAATCATCTTACACATAATAGACTTGGGGTTATCTTTGATCTGCCAAAGATGTTTCGTAGCTCCTTTTTCCAATCTGAATTTCTTTTTTAAGCAACTCTCTGTACTTCTGAAGGGCTTCCCATGTCTGATGGTGCTATAACTGACATATGCTTCCTTCTATTTCTTTATCAAATTCTTGATATCCGTGAACATCCAGTGTTCCCTGCTGCCCTTGCCCATCAACAATTAGAGGTACACAATTAGCTAAGATGCTAAACACAACGAGCAGCTGATCTTTACAGAACAGCAATGTTTCAGGTTTAACTTTTATCTATATTGCATCTGCTGAAAGATAGTAAATGGGAGGGGTGTTAGAAAGCAGATAGAAAGCACCAAGACTGCCCTGTGACCCTGCCTCTGACTGCTATCCAATGATTCATGCCCAAAATGTTCTGAGTGGCAAAGGGAGGAACCTGGTGACAATTGGAAGCCCTCTCCCCCTCTTTGTTGCATACTCTGCCAACTTCATCAATTAAAGATGATACACAGAACCTCGAAGTAAAGAAATGGGATTAAAAATACAAATGACCAATGCGGAGGGAGAAAAAATACTAAACTAAAACTCTATTGAGATAAGGCAATGCTAAATAGCTGTAACACCAGTTGCCATGCTCCAAATGTTAAATCCTTTAAAATGGCCCTGCCCCTTACTGAAGGAGCATAAAATACAATAAAGGGAACTAAACTACATAAATAAAAGATTAGCCTTTTGTATTTCCTGAAGTGCAGTGAAACCTTCCGGCAAAGCCTGGATCTCTGTAAAGTGATTTGTTAATATTATTCATAATGTACTGATTTACCATAAATCAGCATGAAAATTAACATTACTGATTTGGCCTCTTTTCCATCTGCAGTGTTCAGTACACTTAACAATTTGTACCAAGATAAACGGCATTGATTCACTGTGATGCACAATCAGCGCCAGCAACAACTGGGGAATAGTACCAAAGGGAATTTTAAATGTGTATTGAGACAAAATGGGCAGATTTGGAATATTCCTTTGTTTTGAGGATTTGTTAGATTTTGAAAAATATATACGCTTTAAAAGGGAACCAAAACAAATTGTCATGTTTGTTTACACATATGGTTTTGACATAAATATGACACCATTTTGCTCACGTCTGTACATCGTCTCCTTCCTTCATAGCTGGTCTGGAAGCTGAAATGTAATAAAACATGAAGCTTGGGTTTGAAATTTATATGTCTCAGGAAAACAAAATCAATACTTGAATGTCAAGCATCTGAGCTTCTTGGTGGTCGATTTGAGGATTGGTTGAGGGAAGTGCAGGTAATCTCCTGCGGCCTAACAAAGGTGTTTCTGTTCCTGCAATACACAACTTCTTCGTGTTCTCTCGTTCACCAGAATTTTAACTTCTGCTACAGGCAGATGCAATACAGACCAGATGGGATATTGGTTATTTTACAGGATAATAATCCAGGGACCTGGTTCGGAGGCTGCACGGTGGCTCAGTGGTTAGCACTGCTACCTCAGAGTGCCAGAGACCCAGGTTTGACTCCAGCCTCGGGCAACTGTCTGTGTGGAGTTTGCACATTCTTCCCGTGTCTGCGTGGGTTTCCTCCAGGTGTTCCGGTTTCCCCCTGACAGTCCAAAGATGTGCAGGTCAGGTGGATTGGTGATGCTAAATTGCCCGTAGTGTTAGGCGCATTGGTCAGAGGGAAATGGGTCTGGATGGGTTACTCTTCGGAGGGTCGGTGTGGACTGGTTGGGTCAAAGGGCTTGTTTCCACACTGCAGGGAATCTAATCTAACCTAATCTAGTTTTATTAGATAGGAATCCAGTGACCTGGACCAAATACCTAGAGAACATAAAGAAAAAAGCAAGGCAATTTGGGAATTTGGATTCATTTTTTTCTTTAATGTTAAAGCGAAAAGAGCTGGTATCAGTAAAACGAAGTATGGTTTTTAAAATGACATTTAAAATCAGTGATTTATAGTAACACAAAAGGTCTATCAAAGCCATTTCAATACCCTACAGTTTCACTGTAATCCTGCCACAAATTTATTGCCTTCAAGTGCAAGTCCAATTCCTTTCTAATTCATCAATGGCGTCCACATGTAGGAATTAGGGAAGGAAGTCTCCTGAATTTACCTGCTTTGGCCTATACGCGTCTCAAGTCTCTTGCTGAATTGGTCAATACTCTCATTGCAATTCAATGAAGGCACTCGCACCTCTGAATCATAGACAGTAATCTCAACTGCCATTCCAGAGATCCAAAGACATCTACATAATCCAGTCCGACACTCCACTGCAATTCGCACTGTTAAATGCCAAACCTTTCAGCTAAAGCATTAAATCATGACCCTGATTGCTCTATAAGATGGCTAGGGATGATCCAGTGGCACTACTTTGAAGAACAGCAGAGATATTATCCCTCATATCTGGGACATTATTTATCCCTCAACCTTCATCACTTCAACAGATCATCTGATCACAATTGCATTGCTGTTTGTGGGAGAATGCAGGATGAAAGCTCGCTGCCATGATACAAATCTTATAACAGTGCCTACACAAGCAAGCCCAAAGAATTTTTTTCTTTTATTTCAGGATTACATACACCCAATGATTGATTATAGCTGGACTGTGCTCAGCCTGGTGAGTTTTATATGGATCAATATATTTTTTACATCTCTTAGATGACTCAGTTTATGTGACAGCTGACCAGCTGCTTCAAGAAATCAAACTTCACTCGAGATGCTAAAAGGAAAGCAAAAGCAAGAAGGTGTAATGGGCTTATGTCTGTAATGACAGCCAAAACCCACTTGTAACCGGACACAGTGGAGACACTGTTATGAAACAGTTGCAAGTTAAATTTTAAAGACTGGGATGGCAACAACATTCAAACCATACAATGTCAAAGTTCAGGTTTGGAGATGGTTGTGGGAGACAATGGTGGAACTTCTCAAGAAGAACATTGCCTAGAGTGCTGGCTGGGTTTGTACAGTGGAGTGACAAGACCGAAGAAACTGAATCATTGAAGAGAAAATTATTCTCCTCAGGCCTTGCAATACTTTTTTTGCAGGGATCTCAGGTTTTACAATGGGCCTTAATACATCCAGTTGACAAATGGAGAGGTGAGAATAAGTAGGAGTGAAACTATATGGGACTGGGATATCATAGCAATTGCAGAAATATGGCTCACGGATGGGCAGGACTGGCAGCTTAATGTTCCAGGATACAAATGCTACAGGAAGGATAGAAAGAGAGGCAAGAGAGGAGGGGGGTTGGCATTTTTGATAAGGGATAGCATTACAGCTGTGCTGAGGAAGGATATTCCCGGAGATACATTCAGGGACGTTATTTGGGTGGAACTGAGCAATAAGAAAGGGATGATCACCTTCTTGGGATTGTATTATAGAGATAGAACATAGAACATAGAAAAATACAGCGCAGTACAGGCCCTTCGGCCCTCGATGTTGCGCCGATCCAAGCCCACCTAACCTACACTACCCCACTATCCTCCATATGCCTATCCAATGCCCGTTTAAATGCCCCTAAAGAGGGAGAGTCCACCACTGCTACTGGCAGGGCATTCCATGAACTCACGACTTGCTGAGTAAAGAATCTACCCCTAACATCTGTCCTATACCTACCACCCCTTAATTTAAAGCGATGCCCCCTTGTAATAGCTGACTCCATACGTGGAAAAAGGTTCTCATGGTCAACCCGATCTAAACCCCTAATCATCTTGTACACCTCTATCAAGTCACCCCTAAACCTTCTTTTCTCCAATGAGAACAGCCCCAAGTGCCTCAGCCTTTCCTCATACGATCTTCCTACCATACCAGGCAACATCCTGGTAAACCTCCTCTGCACCCATTCCAGTGCCTCCACATCCTTCCTATAGTATGGCGACCAAAACTGCACACAATACTCCAGATGCGGCCGCACCAGAGTCTTATACAACTGCAACATGACCTCAGGAACTCAATTCCTCTACCAATAAAAGCCAGTACGCCATATGCCTTCTTCACTGCACTATTTACCTGGGTGGCAACTTTCAGAGATCTGTGTACATGGACACCAAGATCCCTCTGCTTATCCACACTACCAAGTATCCGACCATTAGCCCAATACCCCATCTTCTTGTTACTCTTACCAAAGTGACACTTCACACTTAGCTACATTGAACTCCATTTGCCACCTTTCTGCCCAGCTCTGCAGCTTATCTATATCCTGCTGTAACCTGCCACATCCTTCCTCACTGGTCAACAACTCCACCGACTTTCGTATCATCTGCAAACTTGCTCACCCAAACTTCTAGCCCCTCCTCCAGGTCATTTATAAAAATGACAAACAGCAATGGTCCCAAAACAGATCCTTGCGGAACACCACTAGTAACTGCACTCCAAGATGAACCTTTACCATCAACTACTACCCTCTGTCTTCTTCCAGCCAGCCAATTCCTAATCCAAACCTCCAACTCACCCTCAATGCCAAACCTCCGTATTTTTTGCAGTAGCCTACCATGGGGAACCTTATCAAATGCCTAACTAAAATCCAAATACACCATATCTACTGCTTTACCCTCGTCCACCTCCTTAGTCACCTTCTCAAAGAATTCAATAAGGTTTGTGAGGCACGACCTGCCCTTCACAAAACTATGCTGACTATCCTTGATCACATTATTCCTATCCAGATGTTCATAAATCCTATCCCTTACAATTCTTTCTAAGACTTTGCCCACAACAGAAGGGAGACTCACCGGCCTATAGTTACTAGGGTTATCCCTTCTCCCCTTCTTGAACAAGGGAACCACATTTGCTATCCTCCAGTCTTCTGGCACTATTCCTGTAGACAACGAGGACATAAAAATCAAGGCCAATGGCTCTGCAATCTCCTCCCTTGCTTCCCAGAGAATCCTAGGATAAATGCCATCAGGCCCAGGGGACTTATCTATTTTCACCCTTTCAAGATCTCAGCTGTCTGTAAGAATAATAGGGTGGTTATGGCAGGGGATTTTATCTTTCCAAACATAGATTGGGACTGCCATAGTGTTAAAGGTTTAGACGGAGAGGAATTTGTTAAGTGTGTACAAGACAATTTTCTGATTTAGTATGTGGATGTACCTACTAGAGAAGATGCAAAACTTGACCTACTCTTGGGAAATAAGGCAGGGCAGGTGACTGAGGTGTCAGTGGGGGAGCACTTTGGGGCCAGCGACCATAATTCTATTTGTTTTAAAATAGTGATGGAAAAGGATAGACCAGATCTAAAAGTTGAAATTCCAAATTGGAGAAAGGCCAATTTTGACGGTATTAGGCAAGAACTTTCAAAAGCTGATTGTGGGCAGATGTTCGCAGGTAAAGGGACGGCTGAAAAATGGGAAGCCTTCAGAAATGAGATAACAAGAAGCCAGAGAAAGTATATTCCTGTCAGGGTGAAAGGAAAGGCTGGTAGGTATAGGGAATGCTGGATGATGAAAGAAATTGAGGGCTTGGTTAAGAAAAAGGAAGCATATGTCAGGTATAGACAGGATAGATCGAGTGAATCCTTAGAAGAGTATAAAGAAAGTAGGAATATACTTAAGAGGGAAATCAGGAGGGTAAAAAGGGGACATGAGATAGCTTTGACAAGTAGAATTAAGGAAAATCCAAAGGGCTTTTACAAATACATTAAGGACAAAAGGGAACTAGGGAGAGAATAGGGCCCCTCAAAGATCAGCAAGGCAGCCTTTATGTGGAGCCGCAGGAGATGGGGCAGATACTAAATAAGTATTTTGCATCAGTATTTACTGTGGAAAAGGATATGGAGGATATAGACTGTAAGGAAATAGATGGTGACATCTTGCAAAATGTCCAGATTACAGAGGAGGAAGTGCTGGATGTCTTGAAACGCATAAAGGTGGATAAATCCCCAGGACCTGATCAGGTCTACCCGAGAACTCTGCGGGAAGCTAGAGAAGTGATTGCTGGGCCTCTTGCTGAGATATTTGTATCATCGATAGTCACAGGTGAGGTGCCGGAAGACTGGAGATTGGCAAACGTGGTGCCACTGTTTAAGAAGGGCAGTAAAGACAACCAAGGAACTATAGACCAGTGAGCCTGACCTTTGTGGTGGGCAAGTTGGTGGAAGGAATCCTGAGGGACAGGATGTACATGTATTTGGAAAGGCAAGGACTGATTCGGGATAGTCAACATGGCTTTGTGCGTGGGAAATCATGTCTCACAAACTTGATTTGAGTTTTTTGAAGAAGTAACAAAGAGAATTGATGAGGGCAGAGCGGTAGATGTGATCAATATGGACTTCAGTAAGGCGTTCGACAAGATTCCCTATGGGAGACTGGTTAGCAAGGTTAGATCTCACAGAATACAGGGAGAACTAGCCATTTGGATACAGAACTGGCTCAAAGGTAGAAGACAGAGGGTGGTGGTGGGGGGTTGTTTTTCAGACTGGAGGCCTGTGACCAGTGAAATGCCACAAGGATCAGTGCTGGGTCGTCTACTTTTTGTCATTTACATAATTAATTTGGATGCGAGCATAAGAGGTACAGTTAGGAAGTTTGTAGATGACACCAAAATTGGAGGTGTAGTGGACAGCGAAGAGGGTTACCTCAGATTACAACAGAATCTTGACCAGACGGGCCAATGGGTTGAGAAGTGGCAGATGGAGTTTAATTCTGATAAATGCGAGGTGCTGCATTTTGGGAAAGCAAATCTTTGCAGGACTTATATACTTAATGGTAAGGTCCTAGTGAGCGTTGCTGAACAAAGAGACCTTGGAGTTCAGGTTTATAGCTCCTTGAAAGTGGAGTTGCTGGTAGATAGGATAGTGAAGGTGGCGTTTGGTATGCTTTCCTTTATTGGTCAGAGTATTGAGTACAGGAGTTGGGAGATCATGTTGCGGCTGTACAGGACATTGGTTAGGCCGCTGTTGCAATATTGTGTGCAATTCTGGTCTCCTTCCTATCGGAAGGATGGTGTGAAACTTGAAAGGGTTTAGAAAAGATTTACAAGGATGTTGCCAGGGTTGGAGGATTTGAGCTAGAGGGAGAGGCTGAACAGGCTGGGGCTGTTTTCCCTGGAGCGTCGGAGGCTGAGGGGTGACCGTATAGAGGTTTACAAAATTATGAGGGGCATGGATAGGATAAATAGACAAAGTCTTTTCCCTGGGATCGGGGGTGGGGGGGGGGGGCCCAGAACTAGAGGGCATAGGTTTAGGGTGAGAGGGGAAAGATATAAAAGAGACCCAAGGGGCAACTTTTTCACGTAGAGGGTGGTACGGGTATGGAATGAGCTGCCAGAGGATGGGGTGGAGGCTGGTACAATTGCAACATTTAAAAGGCATTTGGATGAGTATATGAATAGGAAGGATTTGGAGGGATATGGGCTGGGTGCTGGCAGGTGGGACTAGATTGGTTTGGGATGTCTGGTTGGTATGGATGGGTTGGACCGAAGGGTCTGTTTCCGTGCTGTACATCTCTATGACTCTATAAAAGCAATAAATGCCAGGGAGTCTTAGGAGAATGAACGTTCTGTTACTCCACTCCTTGATGATGTTTCCTTGACCATTGAGTGAGCTCTAAGAGCAGGGCAACTGAATCGGATTGAATTTGCAGATCTTTGAAGAGGAAATGGGTCTTTGTGACTTAGTGCAGGTCACATGTGTAAAACATGTGAAAGTGAGACCGGGACGGTGCATGTTTGGAGGAAGTGGAGTCTCCCATGTTGATGAATTGATACTGGGTGAAATATCTATGAATATTTGGAGATGATTGTCTTTGCAAAATGAAAAGGTATTACAGCGACCTTTACCGATTGGTCTGGGTTCTTCTGAAGAGGGAGAGCGCAATCATCCAATATTGTTCAATTGTAATTTATATGGCTATAACATGGGTACATTTGCACCATTTTTGCCATATGACCAAATTATAGTCAAAAGTGTATTATATACACATTACAAACAAGTATAATTCATGTCTATATGTACTTAACAATAACTATCATTCAACAATCAAGGCAGTAGTGTAGCACTCACAAGAATAAAAGAAAATCAATTGTGCACCTAACCATTTTACTAACGGGTGCACAAAGTACACATGTATACATAGTATCTACAATGCTCATTCGCATAATCATTGAAAGGTTAATTGTTGCTCAATTCTTTACTTCAATTAAGCTTGTTGATGTGTTATGGCAAGTAGGTCAGGAAGTTGGACCTACTGTCCCAGTGGGAGAGACATTACCACTCCACCACAAGGCGTTTTATAAACCATTGCATCTGGTATTCCCACACAGCCTCCGACCTGTGGACTAACCAGACCGAAGTACTGGCAGCTTTAAAGATTGGACGTTTTCAGATTAGCATGGCCAGAGCCACTCCATTTTTATATACTAATCAGAAATGCAATTAGCCATATCTGGATTCCATGTCATACTTTTCCTGAGCTTTTTAAATTCAAAACTTAAGCAGTTGTGAAGAGAGCACATATTTTAAAATGAACTGGAATGCAAAATAGTAAAAACTTGCTATTTTTATGAGGAGAATCCCCCTGAATCCCATGCACATCCCCTCAGGCAAGGCAGACATTGGGTGGAGCCAACTCTGTCGTATAAGTGGAAGCAAAACCACTATCATTCAAAACTTGAAGATAGAACATTGAGCAGTACAGCACAGGACAGTCTCTTCGGCCCACGATGTTGTGCTAGCCTTTTATCCTACTCTAAGATCAGACTAACCTGCATACCCTTCATTGTACTAACTTCCATGTGCCTATCCAAGAATCGCTTAAATGTCCCTAATATATCTGACTCCACTGTGACTGTCGGCAGTGCATTCCACTCACCCACCACTCTGAGTAAAGAACATACCTCTGACGTCTCGCCTAAACTTTCCTCCAATCACCTTAAAATTATGCCCTTTTGCGATAGACATTTCTGCCATGGGAAAAGGTTTCTGGTTATTCACTCTAGCTATGCCTCTCAATATCTTGTATACCTCTGACGAGTCACCTCTCATCCTTCTTTGTTCCAATGAGAAAAGCCCTAGCTCCCTCAGTCTTTCTTCATAAGAACATGCTCTCCAGTCCAGGCAGCATCCTGGTAAATCTCCCCTGCTCTCTCTAAAGCCTCCACATTCTTCCAAAAATGAGGTGACCAGAACTGAACACAATAATCTAACTATGGTCTAACCAGGACTCCAAAGAGCTGCAGCATTACCTCATGACTCTTAAACTCAATCCCCCTGCTAGTGAAAGCCAACACACTGTGCGTCTTCTTAACAACCCTATCAACTTGGTTGGGAACTTTGTCTATGGACATGGAACCCAAGATCCCTCTGTTCCTCCACACTGCCAAGAATCCTGCCTTTAATCATGTTTTCTGCATTCAAATTCAACCTTCCAAAATGAATAACTTCTCACTTTTCCAGGTTAAACTTCACCTTCACTTCTCAGCCCAGGTCTGCATCCTGTCAATGTCCCGAAGCAATCTACAACAGCCCTCCACACTATTCACCACTCTACCAAACTTTGTGTCATCGACAAACTTACTAAGCCACCCTTCCACTTCATCATCTAAGTCATTTATAAAAGTCACAAAGAGCAGAGGTCCCAGGACAGATCCCCGCAGAACACCACTGGTCACCAAGCTCCAGGCTTAATATTTTCCATCTACCACCACCCTCTGTCTTCTATGGGCCAGCCAATTCTGTATCCAGACAGCCAGAATTCCCTGTACCCCATGCCTCCTTCCTTTCTGAATGAGCCTACCATTGGGAACCTTATCAAGCATCTTGCCTAAATCTATGTGCACCACATCCACTGCTCTACCTTCACCAACATGTTTTGTCACATCCTCAGAGTCAATAAGGTTTGTGAGGCATGGCCTGCCCCTCACAAAGCCATGCTGACTACCTCTAATCAAACTATGGTTTTCCAGGTAATCATAAATCCTGTCTCTCAGAATCCTCTCCAATTCTTTGCCCACCAATGACATAACACTGACTGGTCTGTAATTCCCAGGATTATCTCTATTCCCTTTCTTGATCAAGGGAATAACATTTGATAGCCTCCAATCATCTGGCACTACTCCAATGGACAGTGAAAATACAAAGATCATTGCCAAAGGCACAGCAATCTCTTCCCTCGTTTCCTGTAGTAACCTTGGGTATATCCCATCTGGCCCGGGGATTTATCTATCCTTATGGGGTTTTTCAAGATTTTCAGCACATCCTCCTTCCTAACATCAACCTGTTCCAGCATATTAGTCTGTTTCATGCTGTCCTCAGAAATGTCAAGGTCCCTCTCAGTAGTGAACACTGAAGCAATGTATTCATTAAGTACCTCCCCAACTTCCTCCAACTCCAGGCACAAGTTCCCTCCACCATCCCTGATTGGTCCTACCCTCTCTCTGGCCATCCTCTTGTTCCCCACATAAATGTAGAACACATTAGAGTTCTCCTTAATCCCACCCACTAATTACTTCCTATAATAGACTATTTCAAATTATACTCTTAAATACAGCCAATGTAACCAAAGAAGCACTGCAACTAATTCTGTAGTTAGACTAGGGATCTATATTTGAATGTTTCACACTCCTCTTACTTATATGCATGTTTAAGCCACAACTGGTCAATACATTTGGACATGAAGAACAGAGCAGATTTCCATCTTTCAGGTGAGGCATTAGGCTAAGGTCCCAGCTACCCTCTCAGGAGGAAGTATCTCCTAAGTTTTGAAGAGGAGCAGACAGGTTTCTCTGGTGCCCTGATCAATATTAGATTATTAGAATTAGAATTGCCACAGCGCAAAAAACACGCCCTTCGGCCCAACAAGTCCACACTGAGCCTCCAAAGAGTAACCCACCCAGACCCATTCCTTTACTGCTCAGCATTTGCCCTGACTAATGCGCCTAGCCTACACATCCCTGAACGCTATGGGCAATTTAGCATGGCCAAATTAGCTAACCTGCACATCTTTGACAGGTTTGGAAACCCACGCAGACATGGGGAGAATGTGCAAACTCCACATTGACAGTTGCCCAGGTCCCTGGCGCTGCGAGGCAGCAGTGCTAACCACTGAGTCACCATGTCGCCCAAAGCCTTATGTCTCAATTAACATCAGTAAAAAAACCACAGGTCAGCAGACTAACAACCCAAAGGCCATGTGTACATTTAAAAGGTACACTCAAGAGAGGGAATCTAAAGTATCTGTTGTGTAAATGTGTTCTCTTCAGTACTGTAATTGTGGCTCGAAAAGTGCATTTGGTTTTTCGTGAAGCTGTTTAACCCTTTACTTGATCTCACCAGATATCCCTCACAAAATGGATTTCATTTTGTCAATAACCTGCTAAAGATGAAATGCAACTTTTTAAATTGCCTGCACAGAAAGATTTTCTTAGTGGTCATTTGCAAAACAGCAACAATATTCACCACTTCTTCTTTCGCTATTGTCAGCTTAGTTGGAACGCATTCCAATTAGAAGTTATGCTCCAAACAATGTCACTCCAAGTTTAGAATTAGCCCTAGTTAGAATAATAAAAATAAGCCTATACTAATAGTCCATAATACTTCAGTTCAAACATCATCGTGGCAGTTTGAGAACTTCACTTCGGCAAGCAAAGACAAAATAAATAAATAAATCAGTAAAAGTGGCCACAGAGCTGTCATATTGTGTTAAAAGCCCAGCCTGCTGCACATACACGACCTGTGACTCCAGTTCCAGTTTCACATCAATATGGTGAATTCTTCCCTGGCTCCAGTATCAAACCAGTACAGGGTATATCAGAGAAACTTCAAAAAAAGGCTTTGGCGTACGCCAAAATCATGGTAGGTGTTACCTGAAAAGAAATTCTTTCTTGAAAGACATAATCAACCCTTGCTTAAACTGTATCAGACTTCTACTTCGACTCAGACCTATCAGACTCAAACTTCTACTTAGCTATGCCACTGTTTCAAAATAAGAAACTTGACTGAGTAAAAAATATTTTAAAAGTTTTGCAAGACTTTTCCAAACATTCCCCTGGTCATCCAGTGAATAATTTTGCTGGTAAAGCAGAGATTTGTAGAATAAAAATTGCATATTAAAATCCTTAGTTTCTTTTATGTCAACATATTCTAAGTCAGATCGGAGGGCCACTGTATCATTACTGGCCTCATACATGAAGTGTTCCTTGGGCTGAGGAAGAGGTCCTTTTGCCACTGGAGTTGTACTGCAGTATAAATCATCACATTTAGGGGAGGAAGCTGTGGTGGGGATTGGACGGGAGAACAGTTGTGAACCATGACGTTTTAAACTCAAGTGATATAGTGGTGCATATATAGTGCTTTTAAGAAAATCATTAATTTCTCAGACATTGACTAGCTATTATATTGATATGCTATAAATGCAGTATACACAATCTATAGAATGTGTGCAGCAGCTCAGCAAAGTGACTTCAACAAAACCTTCCTGCAACTCCTACTACTATTGAGAAGAACAACGGCATCAGGGGAACACCATTACCTCTAATTTACACTAACTGTACATTATAGGTGAAGCCAGTGCAGAGTCCAGGCCTCAGCTTAGACTCCAGGCCTCGAGAGCATTGGAAGTGAAGCCAGTGCAGGTTCCCAGAATTCTTGGCCTCAAGAACCTCCAGGCGAAGCCCTGAGCAGTCTGGAGGGTAGCTGCCAGCGTGGACTGGCTGGAGGGACTGTTCTTCTGAAACTTTACACTTCTTTATCCTTCTAATTCATTCAAATCATTTTGTACTTTTGCACCTAAGATGGCGCAAAGGTCTGTAATGCTAGACCTTTTATTCCTTTATTTTGCTCACATTTTCCAAAGAAATTGTACTTAAGAATCTATACCTAGGTACCATTGTACCTAAGATGGTACCATAAGTGGCAACTTGTAAACTTTTTGCTGTATTCATGTGAGTACGTGACAATAAAAACAATTCTCATTTTAATTCTATTGTGAGTTAGACATATGTTGCCATATTTTAATTTTTGCTGTGTCAACATCTAGGAATTTCTTCACCTGTATAACTGAGACAGCAGTAGCTCCACATGGGATTCAAGGAGAACAGCCTCTTATTTCCACAGATCCCGTCCATACTACCTAGAAGGAAAGCCTGCACTCACTTCAGTCATTTTTGACTTTTATAAAGCTAGCACATGGTCTAACATTTTGCACTGCCGCATTACAGTCCTCAGTAGAATAACCCTTCCCATTATCATTAAGTGGGGCTAGGAGTGGGATGTTGGCAATTACTGAATTTGGCTTTCTGAAAGAGTCAGAACATTTGTTTCACAAAAAGAGATAAGGGTTAGAATGTGGCCACCCTGCCCCGTACCACTGACTGTGCCAAGGGTGGCTGGTTCTCTGACTGGGAGATACCACTGGGAAGCACCTGGGTTCATAAGGAAGCATATATAGAGTGCCCGCTTTGTGGGCACAAAGGAAGTTGATGGCTCAGGTGTGGAGAGACTAAAAGAAATAGTGCCGTCCATTAGATGAAATTAGATATCTCTCAAATACACCCAACAGTCAAGAGGTTGCAGCATTTTCTTTCATATACACACCCTGCGTTTCAAGATTTCTGCCAGGATCTCAGGTCAATACCATCACTGCAGTTGATGGCAAGTTTGGTGGGAATGTGCCGAAGGATTTTCAAGCATGTTATTTGTATTGTACTGAACTCTGTACATTTTCATGCTTTCCCTAGCTCTTAAATGAACTCCACTGGATTATGTCATTACAGGCTGTAGCAACAGGCACAATTAAAATGTTAATGTAAGTGATTTACAGAGTGAATTAGCACTAGAATAGCAAAGTTCATCAAAAGTCAATGCTTCAAATTACAACAAAGCAGCCACAGTCCAGAAACCAAAGGCCTTTTTCAGAATAGTTGTCATGCTCCTCACTCATGTGTTCTCGATGCTACGCTGACAATATGTATGTCTCCTTATAATATCTGGTCATGGAGTAGGAGCAATGCAAAACAAAGAAAAAGATGAGGACAATAGCAGCCTCACTTACAGAGCATCCAATTTCCAACGTGAAGCAGAGAAGATGCGTTTATTTTGTTTTGAATCAGGTTCTGGGAACCCGCTGCCTGTGTCACATTCAATAGCCTGTTGTCTCTGAGCCACTCCCAGGAGTCTGTCGCCTGCCAGTCACTCACAGGAGATTACTCTGCAGGATCCGACTTCTGTGAGCCCACTGCCTGTGAGCTCCTCCTGAGGTCCCAACGTCCATCATCCCAATATCCGTGATCCCACTGTATGTGATTCTCTTCCAAGAGCCCACAGCCTGAGCAGCCCTCCTACAGAAGCCACAATCTTTGAGCTGCTCCAAAGAGCATGCAGTGTACAAATTGCTCTGGGTAGCCTTCCGTCTATGAATTGTTCTAAACTTCGCCTGAGAGTTCTGCTGTTTGTGACTTGCCTTTGGCATTCCCAGCACAGATTACATTCATATTCCAACAACGAAGGCAACACCTCGGCAGCAACCGACTCCCACTGCCTCAAACACTTCCATCTCCACAACTGAAGAATCTCCACATCTGGATCTATGCTGCAAAGGTGCGCAATTCCTTCCAATTTCTGATAGTAGGCTTCCACATTCTTCAGATTAAACAGCCTCTCTAATTTCATGATATGCAGGTGCTGGTGTTGGACTGGGGTGGACAAAGTCAAAAGTCAGGCTCCACAGGGTTATAGTCCAACAGGTTTATTTGAAGCCGCAAGCCTTTGGAGCCTCCGCTGCCTGAGGAAGGTGCAGTATATACCCAGCAGGTGCACAAATGGGGCAGTCAATCTCCATGATAGAGCAATAAGTGGACAAACCAGCCTTGAGAGTTACAAAAACAGAACAGGCAACAACATATCAGCAACACACCATAGATTCATCCAATTTTCTTTCCCATTGAGCTGAATGTGTTAAAAGGGTGATTTATTTTCTACTTCCCGCATTATCCTACTTTAAACATGCATTACCCCTCTTCACTATTGGCAATGTTAACAGAATCAGTTCTCAACCACAATTCAGAACATCTGCAGCTCGGGTGTCAGCAACCTCACAGCGGAATCTGCAGGTTAAATTTTCATTCCAGGACTTGAGCTAAAGAAATTTTCAAAGTAGACACTCAAGTGCAGCACTAAGGGGTTGTCACACTACCGATGATGTTTTCTTTCAGATGAGATATTAAACTGAGGCCCTCTCAGACTTGGAAGTTCCAATGGCGGTATTTTGAAGAGTACTCAGGATGTCATTCCAGTATTCTTATTTCTCAATTTACATCAGAAAAATTAGACTATCTAGCCATTGTTGTGTTTTGTCTCACAGTCAGTTTGTCAGTATACCATTAAGGGGCATCACCGGGCATGTGTTTTGCTAGTCTAAAGTTCACAGAATCATCTTAACTTTAACCACTTGAAGCATGGCACACGACCAGAGTATGTTTTTTTCAGTGACCAAATAGCCTAATAATAGTTATAAAACTTATGTATCTGTGAATATAGTCAGATGTAAAATAAAATCTGTTGTTTCTTGTGTTATTACATACACATTGCTGCATCTAGTAAAAATAACCTGCAGGAGACAAAATACACATGGTTTGTAACAGTGGCTGTGTGTAAAATACTTCAATATCTTCACAGTAGATATTTGGAAAACTAACTGAAGTCCAACCAGACAATGGCTTTGACAACCAAGAATTTGGATATGAGGACAGTTCCTAACCTTTAAACAGCATAGACTTCCACAAGTACAGATCTGTAGAGAGGGCAATGACCAACCAGAACACAGAGACAACTTCTTTCATGGTTAAAGTCTAATTCTTTCTTCAAGATAAAAGCAATTTCCAAAATGGCCAAAATTAAAAAGTAAAATAAACAGTTAAAGAGTCCACTTTTTAAACTAACACATAATACATTACAAAGCCCTGAAATCCCAGAATGCTATGTAACTGAAGTAACAATCTTGCGCAGAACAGCATCAGCTGCTAAGTCTGTTATTAAAGAAGGAGCATTTTAAATTTTCTCTGACGCAAGTTGGGCACACAACTTAAAGCTATTGGCCAATGTTGTTAAGGCTGAGTTGTGGATAGCAGAAGCATTATGATGAATTGGGCAGGATTCTGAGACACCCTTTACTGAATTCCAACTGTTCAAGCTTGTTCAATTCTATTGCAACAGATTAAACCAAAATAAAAGCTTTAAAAATCCTACTCATCATTGCCAAGGTGGGACATCACAGCACAAACATGTTCAATCTTTCTATGGACATTCAAAGATCCAAAAAGATTGGGGAAGTTTCAAAGATTGGTGCAAGTTAAGAATTAATGTCAGGATTAACAGACTAAAACATGTCATACAGAAGGCAAACCACAAGCATCTATTGGCCAGTTTTGGAAAATGCCCCAGTAAAGGGATAGTTCTGAAGAGGAACTATCGCAGGGGCTCATCAGATTAGTCATCGTGTCCATGCCAGTTAAAGCTTTTAGAAAGGATCTTTTAAAGGGCCATACTATTACTTGGAGCTGGATGCAAGAATAAACTCAGAGAAGCAGGCCAATAATAATTACATGCTTTGGGTACAGCTAACACTATTGCTCCAGTCAGCAATGTGTGCCAAACCAACACAATCTATAACAGATGCACTTTGGTGTACCCACCCAAATGCTGCACAGCTTTTCTTGATATCTGTAAAGCGTGTGGCACAAAGGGATATTGGACACACACATACAGGGAATCTGGTTCGAAAGGCCAAGAACAAAACACAGACAATCGACAAAATGGAACAACACCACAATACTGCATTAATAATGTACTCAAATGTAAACACATCCATGAGATTCAGAGTTGAGTCAATCAAACGTAAGGCAAAGTTCAGATGAAGCTTTCCACACTGTTATGCTCATACACCATGTTGACAGTATAAAGCAATCTGAAGCTTTTACAACTGTTAATACCACATGGCCTGAAAAGGCAGGTCATACACAGTCAAAACCAAAATCCACACAGGAACTAGCACCATTTATCATAGCACATTCTGAAAGACATCTACCTCAAGAAGTGATGCTCCATGGTATAATCAGCCAAGTTGTTGTAGTCATACCAGATCATAAGGCCACTCTCTCATCAGAGAGAGATGACTGGTGGTGGTTTTACCACACCTGAGGCAAGGGCAGAGGTCGGAAAGAAGAATCCTTCACGGTAACCTCAGCCGATGCAGGAATTGAACACATATGGTTTCTCTCACTCTGTATCACAAACCAGCCATCCAGCTAATGAAGCTGAACCAACTGTCTCAGGACCTACAAATAGGTCAATGTTCAGCGCAATTCTGTGCACTGGCAGAAATACAATTCAGGGCCAATGTGCAAACTCATCTCGGTTTCTCGATATCTTCTATCTGAAAACTTTACTGGTCCAGCAGCAGCAGAACTATCAATTTGCACAGTTCGCAGTGTACTCAAACTTCATGAGATTTAAATCACACCCACCCTGGGGAAACAGACTGTACATGGCACAGACAAGTTAGTCAACAATCTCCAATGATCCCACCAGGTAACCAGACTAATTCCATCGGACATGCTGATTGTTGCCTGACCCACACACACACCAAAATATTCCTCTTGATCTGAACATTGATGCTCTAGACCATAAAGTTGAAGACATTCTCAATGTTGATCTGTTAAACTATGGCCAGAGCTACTGCAAACAGTGCAGTTATTGACTGCTCAAGATAAGCAACTACAAGAGCAGGAGATCACTATCCAAAGACAGCCTGACAGCATTAAGGAAGTACTGTCATAATACACTGGAGTAGCAGGGTGAAAAATAAACTCTTGCTATTCCCAGAATCATCACAAATGTTAAAGAATTTAAAAGAAATACACAAAAATTCTCCAATTCTCCCGATTTTTCAGACCGTTGTTGATAGAAAGGACAGACAGGGTTTTTCTATTGAACAAGTATTACTACTTATCATAAGAAATTAGACTCTAGCTATAACCCAGCAACATATACTGCTATAGTTAAAACTCTAATCTTCTTACAAATGGCAGGAACAAAAAAAAGGGCGGAGTGCAGAAACAGGAAAATAGTTCAGGAGTCTTTGTTCACAAGATCCACTGAATTGGCTCTTGTTGATCACGAGGTTTCTTCTCAGCCTTTGTTTTCTAAAAGTTTCCACTGGTTTTCAAGAGGCACAGGGTAGCTAGCTCACTTACAAAAAGCCTCTGACTTGTCACTTAAAAACTTACAACAACTGATGAAGGAAAGATAAACTGATTTTCTTCCGGTTTAAGGTGGGTTTGACTGTAGAGGACAGACAGTGAGCTCCTGAGCTGATGGGGATCTGACCACTTCTCTCTGTATCTTGTTTCTACCCCTAAGCTGTTTAGTCACCCGAGTACCAACCACAAGGTTGCTTGTAGCAAAAAGCCTTTGTCATCAACTAATGGTTATTAATTCAGGGACCAATCAACTTCTTGTTGCCATGCAAATCTCCACCTGAATACACAATCCCTTGGCTCCAGTTTGTCTGCAAACTCAACTTCATTTACTGCTTGCTTAAACAATACCTGCTGTGAGGGTCAGGTTGCTTCCTTTTCAAAACAGTTCTCTCATTTCAATACACAATTTAAAAACAAAAGTAAAAGGACATGGTTTTCACAGCACCTGAGAAGATTTATTCATTTTGGCCACACAGAAATAAACTGTTATATAATCATCTAGGAGAAAGTGAGGACTGCAGATGCTGGAGATCAGAGCTGAAAAATGTGTTGCTGGAAAAGCACAGCAGGTCAGGCAGCATCCAAGGGAAGGAAGAGTGCTTCTTCAAGGAAGGCATCCTTGCAAGAGGATTCACAGTAGGTTAAAATCAACTAGGAAAAATTCCCGAAGAAGCGTTTATGCCCGAAACGTCGATTCTCCTGCTCCTTGGATGCTGCCTGACCTGCTGCGCTTTTCCAGCAACACATTTTGCAGCTCTGTTATATAATCATGGCAAGGCATTCTCAAAGGCGATCAAATTCTAATACCAAAAGCACTACACCAAGATATCGCGTTTGTGGTACACCTGGGACACATGCATGATTAGGGAGGAAGAAAACTCTGACAATAATGATTGCACTGTGATACTGACACCAGCAACTGGCAGTAAGACGGCCAAATTGACAAACAATTTCAACAAAGAACAATGCAATATGTCTCCAGATGGGTGTATAATCAGACTGGGAAAAGTTATCAACCCTTCAAAGGATTACACTGAAGTTTGAAATATTAGCCTTGTAAACTCTGTTTTACATATTTGCATTCAAAGTTTGGGAGAAAATTTGTAGCTTGGGTGCTCGTTGTTATTGTGGTTCTGTTTGCTGAGCTGGGAATTTGTGTTGCAGACGTTTCGTCCCCTGTCTAGGTGACATCGTCAGTGCTTGGGAGCCTCCTGTGAAGCGCTTCTGTGATGTTTCCTCCAGCATTTATAGTGGTTTGTCTCTGCTGCTTCCGGTTGTCAGTTCCAGCTGTCCGCTGCAGTGGCCGGTATATTGGGTCCAGGTCGATGTGCTTATTGATTGAATCTGTGGATGAATGCCATGCCTCTAGGAATTCCCTGGCTGTTCTCTGTTTGGCTTGTCGTATAATAGTAGTGTTGTCCCAGTCGAACTCATGTTGCTTGTCATCTGAGTGTGTGGCTACTAAGGATAGCTGGTCATCGGATACCCAGCATGAGCAAAACCAATATAGTGTACAAAATCCCATGCACGGACTGCACAAAACACTACATAGGACAAACAGGAAGACAGCTAATGATCCGCATCCATGAACACCAACTAGCCACGAAACGACACGACCAGCTATCCTTAGTAGCCACACACTCAGATGACAAGCAACAGGAGTTCGACTGGGACAACACTACTATTATAGGACAAGTCAAACAGAGAACAGCCAGGGAATTCCTAGAGGCATGGCACTCATCCACAGATTCAATCAATAAGCACATCAACCTGGACCCAATATACCGGCCACTGCAGCGGACAGCTGGAACTGACAACCAGAAGCAGCAGAGACAAATCACTATAAATGCCGGAGGAAACATCACAGAAGCGCTTCACAAGGAGGTTCCCAAGCTCTGAGGATGTCACCTAGACAGGGGATGAAACATCTGCAACATAAATTCCCAGCTCAGCAAACAGAACCACAACACATATTTGTATAATTATCATATTGACAAGTTCCCACGTACAACCATGTATATCTGCTTGGAATATTTTTCTTCACTTGTCTGGATACCTTTAATATGATAAATAATATCATCAGTCACATCATCATTGTATCAGAGCATATAACCTGATGGTATAAAGATCACAGACTCCATCTTAACATTGATCACTTGAAACATGATGACAAGGATGTTCTTCTGCCGTGACTAAATAGTTTAATTCTAACCCAAAGACTTGTGTCTATAAACTAGCCAACTATAATAAATATGTTAGATTCTTCAACACCATGTTATGCACACCTAGCTACTTATGTTGCAAGGGATAACTTAATCACTACCACAGCAAGTAAAGATAAGCAACTAGTGCAAAATACACATCAGCCACCATCAAATTCCTGTTTCCAGGAGCTCATTATGTGCAAATTAGCTGTTTTCCTGAATTAGTGAATACACTACATTCTACATTGGCATAGAAGTCTGAGAAGTCTGGTGATCATGAAAATGTTCAGGACAATGCTCTTTCCTCAACCCAGTTTCCAATTTAGACTCTAACATTTCCATTTTCCACAACAACCATCCGATCTGAAACTTAGCGTTAAGTTTGCATTCTGACTTTAAACCATTAGAGATTACATTGAGACTGTGCAGCCAGCAGAGGGAGCAGATCACGAACTGGAGTGAAACCAAGTGCTAGATGAGAAAGGGTTTCTTTTGTAATCTACAGCACAATCCAGTCATCTCTTTGCTCTTAAATAAGGAAGGGGGCTGTCACGGTTTGGAGCACACTAGCCTGCCTGGTCGGAGGTGAACATCTCCTTTAATATTGCTATAATCATATGTGAAATAAATTTAAACAGTTTCAATCCAGTTCACACCGGATATAAGCCAACACTTAAAAAGTATTCCTAATGATATGTTAAGTGTCATTCAAAGGCTGGTAAGGGAAATGGTAAACAGTTGCTGTAGTGAATAGTGTTTCTCCATTGAGTCACATTGTTTATGCTAAGTGGAGGGAACATTATTCTGCTCCTGATCTGGGACTACTTGTCAATACAGAAAATAGGAAGAATTGTATTTTCCAGGATTAAAATAATTAAATGAAGTTGAAAATTTTCAGGAACTGACTTTTCATCAAAGCACAAACCACTCAAAGCGTGAGCAGATCATTAAGGCAATCGATAAATGCATAGGAGTGAACTTCCACAGTTATTCTCCCAAAACCGTGCCTTAATTTTGGCATGATATCTGCAGCAAACCCAGGGAAATAGTGAAGACTGATTCACTGGCATTCCCACAGCTCTTCCGATCAAGATAATCCCCAGCGCTCCATGTGCTTCCATGGAATTTCAAATCTGTACTGGATTTGGCAGCAGAGGCTTCATAATGTTGTAATTAATGTATCTGCCTTTGTGAGCCGGATCCCAGTCTATACAAAGCTAGCTAAATGTAAACAGAATCACAGGCTAGAGATAGAGGAGCTCTCACACTAAGCGCAGTTTTCAGTTCTACATTAGCTGCAAAAACAAAACCACCCAAAGCCCATGAGAACTAGGGCCCTCCACTTCATGGAGATGTGACATGGGAGATGTTCCAAGCTGAAAACATGGACAAGGGACATTAATCAAAAGCCGGGCTCTTTTCACCACAACAGAGAAAAGATTTGACAGCAATGATCAAAATTTCAAGGAGCTTCAATAAAGGAAATTATTTCCAGCAGGTGGCAGGTCATTAACTGCAATATAAATGTAAAACCATCAAGACGACAAAAGAAAAGTTGGTGAGAATTTTTTTTGTGTGTGTTTACATTGGGAGTAGTCAGGATAAACTGCTTGAAATATCCGTGGAAGAAGAATGCATGGCAACTTTCAAAGGAAAATGGATAAATAATTTGAAAAAATAATTAGTTTGGGAAAGAGACAAAATTTTGCAGCTCATTCAGAGAGGTGTGATGATTCATCTGACACCCTCCCAGCTTGCAATAGTGTACATCTAAACCTATTTCCCGATGGCTGTTGGCTCCATGTAACCCTCCAAGGATACATTTCAGTGTAAGTGGGATGGAGAGGGAAGGTAAATGAAACCATACAGTTCCACTGAACTTAGCAGAACCCATTCCTGGAGCAGGTCACCAGTCTGTGCAGAATACTACCACAGAGGCTGCAACAAGAGTTCAGGCCAAGTGTTTGCATTCCTTTTCATGAACAGGCTTTACATCCCAATAAGAGATGGGCCCGAAGGCACCAGTTGTATCATCTAATGAACTACTAAGCTGTTTCTGTCTGTGACTGTGTCACAAATATCTCCCAGTACATCCTTGCTACTTTACTGCTGCTTCTGCGACAACATTACAGTCTGTGGCCTGACCTTTGTCAGCTACTAAGCCACATGCTCTTGCACTAATCTCAGGAAGATAGTTAGCAATTGGCATCCACTGTGCTACTGTTTGTTTACAGTTAAATATTAATGGAATGTCCCTTACAGCATTTTGTGTCATATGAAAATAAGCAACATGTTCAATTGAAATCATTTGTGACAGACTCTACTCCTACACCTCCAAGAGAACCATCACTCCTTCAACAAGTTCTGTGTCTGAGTTCAACACATTTTGGGACTGTCCCTCAAATACAAATATTTTCTATTCATTTTTGCCCTATTTTTAGGTTCAGTTTGATTCCTACTTGTCTTTATTATTATTGTCTACTTAACATTGGGGAGACAGGCAAATTTGACAATCATTGTCCCTGCACAATTACAGTGTGTACATACTGCAGGGGCTGCAAGGACTTATTATGTATGAGACTGTTATAAAGGTCAGATTGTCAATATGAATACATTGTTAACTCTTCTTAGACACAATACTGTGCCAATGCAAGGTACTATGGAACAGGCTCAATTTCCCCTTGCTGTGTTTGATTCCCAATCTCACATGTACTGGATAAGGAAGGCACAATTGGAAAGGCAGGAGGAGAATGACAACTAGATATACCTGACCAAAAAAAAAGCAATAGTTTGACTGGATTAATGTCAAGTCCCTCAGTGTCACAAACTCTGGAGATCTCATGGGGTCTGAACAGGAGGGAGGAGAGGAACAGAGAAGCTGGCATGTAAAGAGCTGCTATTACAAACATAGCGTAGAACGTTCTGTCCTCATTTTGATATTTGCTATCAAGATTACTAACTCTTCCTGAAGTGGTGCTGCTGATCGCCAGTTTGTACACAGCATTGCTTCTTTTTCGGCACTTACTCTATAAACTGTCTAAAACCCCTACTTATTGTCACCATGCAACAATGATTCCCAACTAATTAGGATAATTGCATGGAAGTGTTTAACAAGCTTGAGATAATATCCCAACGTTGCTAACGCAGCCTTTTACAAGAAACAAAAACAAAGTGCAGGAGAAACTCAGCAGGTCTGGCAGCGCCTGTTAACAGAAAAACAGAGTTAATGCTTTGAGCCCAGTGACAAAAGGGACAATTGACTAGAAATGTTAACTCCGTTTTTCGCTCAACAGATGCTGACAAACCTGTTGAATTTTTCCAGCAGTTTCTCTTTTCCATCATCTGCAATTAGAGTCATAGAGATGTACAACATGGAAACAGACCCTTTGGTCCAACCCGACCAGATATCCCAACCCAATCTAGTCCCACCTACCAGCACCTGGCCCATATCCCTCCAAATCCTTCCTATTCAGATACCCACCCAGATGACTTTTAAATGTTGCAATTGTACCAGCCTCCACCACTTCCCTTGGCAGCTCATTCCATACACGTACCGCCCTCTGTGAAAAAGTTGCTTCTTTGTTATTATTTTTTCTTTGTCTCAGAAACGGATCTAAAGTGCTGCACAATCAGCAGAATTTCTTGAAGTGAAGGGAGAATATATTGTATTGGGTTTGTCACACATGGAGAAGCCTCCAAACTAGGAATGCATATGACAGTGCTGTACACTTCTACAAAAGTACAAACCTTACCAATGGGTTATATTCTTGACAAGGAGTGCACCAATAGCGCTGCTCAAAGAGACGTTTTCTAGTCACGTAGTGATGTCACTTAAACTGAAAAGGCACCCACTTGTACAACGACACAGTAGAGCGTCTGAGAGCCAGTCCTAGGGACAAGAACTAGACATCTCAGAAATCTTGTTAGGGTGCCCCATCAACTGGCAAGAGAGTTGCTTCCAGAGAAGGCCCACTGAATTTAATGTGAATCAAGGCACTGGCAATGTTACCAGTGTGGGAGAAATGCTACTTCACTGAGCAGAGGCTAGCTGCTCTCTCATTCCGCGTGGTCATAGGGGAAGCTGCTGCTGGCCACCTGAGGGCCAGGATTGCAAAGGACCATGGGAAAAAGAAAATGACTTGCGACTTTTCTTTTGGGGGAGGATGAAGATGGGGACGTTTGCACTAGGTCTCAGTGGACATTTGTCGCTCTATATCCAGCCTCTTGACCAGGCATTAGTTGTCTTTGATGAAGGGATTCTCCCCCCTCAGTTGAGAGGCTGCCAGAATGGGTTGATCTGGTGGATATGCCACATGGCAATTTGCCCACTTGCAGCTGGGCCAATCCCAAAGTGGGTGCGTTAAGGTCATTAAGCGGCTCTTATTTGGTCATCTAAGGGCCTCAGTAGGTACAGGGTTCGAAGGTCAGCCATGGTCTTTTCAACCCTGGATTCCATTTCGGATAGTTCCGAACACAGTCTTACAGTCAGTTAGTACTTTGCTCCACCAGATTAATAGAAGTTTGTGGCCTTGTCACAATGAACCACACATTGCACTTGATGTGAATGTACAAGTATAGGCTCACACTAGTCCATCAGATCCACTCAAACAGGAAACGTGATAACAAAGGAAAATATTACTTCCCAAACAACACATTTAAACATTACCAGAGCCAAATTAATTGCAAATTGTATGGAGACATTTTGGTACTGCAAAAATGGGGATCGAAAGAGGAGTCAATAACAGAAACTATCAAGAGCCTCAGTTCTCAACCCACTTCAGTTTCATCCCTCGTGTCTCTTCCTTAACGTGCCTGAGAGTGGAGTCGCAGGTCAACAGGGTGGTGAAGACGGTGTTTGGTATGCTCGCCTTCATTGGTCAGTGCATTAAGTATAGGAGTTGGGATGTCATGTTGCAACTATACAGGACACAGGTGAGGCCACTTTGGAACACTGCATTCAATTCTGGTCTTCCTGCTGTAGGAAAGCTTTTGATAAACTGCAGAGGGTGTAGAAAAGATTTACAAGGATGTTGCCAGGATTGGAAGGTTTAAGTTACAGGGAGTGGCTGAATAGGCTTGAGCTTTTTTCCCTGGAGCACTGGAGACTGAGGGGTGTCCTGATAGGAGTTTTATGAAATCATGAGGGGCATGGATAGGGTGAACAGTTTTTTTCCCAGGGTGGGGAGAGTCCAAAACTAGATAGCATAGGTTTAAGGTGAGAGGGGAAAGATTTCAAAGGGAGGTAACTTTTTTATGCAGGTGGTGTGTGTATGGAATGAGGTGCCAGATGAAGTAGTAGAGGCTGGTACAATTACAACATTTAAAAGGTATCTGGATGAGTATATGGGTTTAGATGGATGTAGGCCAACTGTTGACAAATGGGACGAGATCAGATTAGGATGCCCGGTCGGTATGGATGAGTTGGACTGAACAGTGTGCTTCTGTGCTGTATAACTCAGACTCTGCATCCCACCCCAGCACAACACCCCATTATATCTTACACTCGTGGCCATTCCTCCCATTTTTTAGGCACTTTGTGCCTGAACATTCTGGTCGTGGATCTGATATTCTCTATCAATGTGACAGTTATAGAAGCACTCAATCATATAACGCAACTTAGAGAAATGGCTGTATTATTAATGTTCAAAATTGCTGATAGAGCTCTTGCACTGGATGATGAAGACCAAGCACCTAACCCTTACTGTTACCTCTTACTGGTAAAGAAAGCAGTAGAAAGAATAGGTCAGATACAGAGATGCACGGGGGGGGGGGGGGTTTGGCAGAATGAGGAAAACAGATAGAACAATAAACAAGGTAACATCGTCCAAGATCATTTTGGAACACTGCATAGCTCGCAATAAATTTATTTTTTTTAAAAATTACATACATTGTGCTAATGATCTACATTGCTGGCATTAAAACATTCACATATCATCTAAACAGCAAGATTTCAATTTTAAATTAAAATGAAAATATAATATTGTTCAACTTAACAGGTTAACTATTTCTCTCTCCACAAACCTACCAAGTATTCCCAGTATTTTCTATTTTCAATTCAATTTTTAATTTTTTCACCACAAGCCTAATGCTCTGTTCAGGTACTAAAATAAAAGTTGGTTGAATTTTGAGCACAATGGAACATTCTACACTCAAAGTCACATCACAAGCGAATGGAGCTAGAGACAGTCAAGGCACAAATACAGAGTAACCAAACTCACTATATTTCATCCCTCTCACCAAGCAGTTCATTGTTTTTAATACCAGCGCTACTCCACCTGGGTTCAGAGAGAATGCAATTTGTCATAAAGATAAAGACGTACAGCATGTAAACAGACCCTTCGGCCCAACTTGTCTATGCAGACCAGATATCCTAAATTAATCTAGTCCTATATCCCTCTAAACCCATCCTATTCATGTGCTCACCCAGATGCCTTTTAAATACTGTAAATGTACCAGCTTCCGCCACTTCATTTGGCAACTCATTCCATACACGTACCACTCTTTGCATGAAAACGTTGCCCCTTAGGCCCCTTTTAAATCTTTCCTCTCTCACCCTAAACCTATGCTGTCTACTTTTGGACTCCCCCACCCCAGGGAAAAGACCTTGCCTATTTATCCTATCCATGCCCCTCATGATTTTATAAACCTCTAGGTGGTCACCCCCCAGCCTCCGATGCTCCAGGGAAAACAGCCACAGCCCAATTCAGCCCCTCCCGATAGCTCAAACCCTCCAACCCTGGCAACAGCTTTGTAAATCGTTTCTTAACCCTTTCAAGTTTCACAACATCCTCCTATAGCAGGGAGACCAGAATTGTACTCACTATTCCAAAAGTGAGCTTACTGATGTCCTGCACAGCCGCAACATGACCTCCCAACTCCAATACTCAATGCTCCGCCCAGTAAAGTATACTGAACGCTTCTTCATTATCTCATCTACCCAAGACTCCACTTTCAAGGAGCTATGAACCAGCACTCCAAGGTCTCTTTGTTCAACAACACTCCCTAGGACCTTACCATTCAGTGTATAAGTCCTGCTAAGATTTGCCTTTCCAAAATGCAACAACTCACACTGTCTATAACTAAACTCCATCTGCCACTCCTCGGTCCAGTGGCCCACATAATCAAGATCCCATTGTAATCTGAGGTACTCTTCTTCACTGTCCACTACACCTCCAATTTGGTGTCACGTGAAAAATACTAACTATACCTCCTATGTTCACATCCAAACCATTTATATAAATGATGAAAAGCACCGATCCTTGTGGCACATCACTGGTCACAGGCTTCCATTCTGAAAAGCAACCCTCCACCAACATCCTCTTGCCTTCTACCTTGAAGCCGATTCTATATCCAAATGGCTAGTTCTCCCTGTATTCCATGAGATCTAACCTTGTTAACCAGTCTCCCATGGGGAACCTTGTCGAACGCCTTACTGGAAGTCCATATAGATCAAGTCCACCACTCTGCCCTCTTCAATCCTCTTTGTTACTTCTTCAAAAGATTCAATCACATTCGTGAGACATGACTTCCAACACACAAAGCCATGTTGACTATCCATAATCAGTCCTTGCCTTTCTAAATATACATACATCCTGTCCCTCTCGACTCCCTCCAAAAATGTGCTCACCACCGATGTCAAGCTCACCAGTCTATAGTGCCCTGCCTTTTCCTTACCACCTTTTTTAAACAGTG
The DNA here is from genome assembly GCF_047496795.1 of Chiloscyllium punctatum. Lineage (NCBI taxonomy): Eukaryota > Metazoa > Chordata > Chondrichthyes > Orectolobiformes > Hemiscylliidae > Chiloscyllium > Chiloscyllium punctatum. The sequence goes on from NC_092752.1 coordinate 29,039,274, forward strand.
GTAGCACATTAGCCAACCTCCAGTCTTCCATCATCTCACCTGTGGCTATCAATGATACTAATATCTCAGCAGAGGCCCAGCAATCAATTCCATAGCATTCCAGAGTTCTAGGGTGATCATGTCCTGGGGATTTATCCACCTTCATACGTTTCAAGGCATCTGACACTTCCTCCTATGTAATATGGACATTTTTCAAGATGTCACCATCTTGTTTCCCACATTCTAGATCTTCCATTTCCTTCTCCATAGTAAACACTGATGCAAAATACTCATTTAGTATCTCCACCATCTCCTGCAGTTCCACACACAGACTCTCTTGCTGATGTGATCCAGAGCAACAGATAAATCAGTTGTAAGTGATTTAGGTATACAATTCTATATCTATCTGGTATCTTTAATGGTCTTAATTTCTAATGTATCCATATTTTCGTGAGACTATTGTTTACTGTTCTCCTTGTCGTCTCTAGCCATTTTCAGTAACGCTGCATTTTGTTTTATCTCCATGAGATTTTAGTTGGTCAAGAGGACAGTAACGTGTCACCGAAAGCCACAGTAATTGGATGAAACTTTGCACAGCCAGCAAGAGAGAGAAAGCCTGCTACATGCTGTCAATCAATAAGAAAATGCATCACCTGATCCTTAATCCTCTTTGAGACCTTCTCCAGGTTACTACACACACACACACTCACACTCACATATCCAAAGGTCTGCCACAGTAGTCTAGGAGCCACATAAGTCATATGTCAAGTACAACATTTTGACATCCCCACCAGGAGAGAGTAGGAGCACGATTAAGTCGCTCACTGCACTTTTTACAAACATTGTCAATCTGATTGCACAATCCTTATGGGTCACCTTGAAAAATCTGACGCTGTTAAGTAAGGCGCTTGCCACCCCAGGAACCCAATGAGAAGCCAGGAGAAGGCCCTTTCTGTAGGAAGGAGCGGTCCGAGTTTGCTCGAAGACACAAACTCTTTGCACATTGGATATCATCACTTGGGCAAGACCCTGCAGGGCAGTTGTCACCCGTGAGAATATTCCCCATGGCACGTGTTACTGCCTTCAGAAGGGGAAAGGAGAAACCAGAGTGAAAAATAACCAGGACCTGTCCTACTGATCTAATTTATTACAACAAGAAAATACACATTAATCAGTTGCATTCTGTGGTAAAGTTATTTTCCTCATTGCCTGCACTTAATGCTCATGAACTAAATTAAACTGTCCCTTTGTTTCCTTCTTGCTCAGTAGTTTCTTGTGCCTTCTCTTACTGGCTTCTTTCTTTTCCATTCTTTTTGTCTCTCTCTCTCTTCCTCACATTTAGAAATAATGTCAAGGCTGTAAAGAAGATGGATAAGCGATTTACTGGAATGGTACCAGGGCTGATTGAATCATTTATGTGCAGAGGTTGGGCAAGATGTTTGGTGGAAGTTTTTATTTATTATTCATTGGTGGGATGTGGGTGTTGCTTGCTAGGCCAGCATTTATTGCCCATTGTTAATTACCCAAGGGGTAACTAAAAAAATCAATCACATTGCAGTGGGTCCAGAGTCACCTCAACCATGCCAGGGATGAATGGCAGGTTTCCTTCTCCAAAGGACATTGGTGAATCAGATGGATTTTTGAACAACTGGCAGTAGTGACATGGTCACAATTAGGCCAGGTTTTTATAGAATTCAAATGTGGCCACCTGTCATGGTGGAATTGAACCCCTGTCCCTGACACTAGTCTGTGCTTCTGGGTAACTAGCCCAGTGACGATACCATCACCTTCCCTGGAGGAACATGAGGAAGTGGTTAATACATAGTTAAATATTGTGTTATAACTGCCTGAAATAGTGATGAAAGTTGATTTAATAGCAACTTTCAAAATGGAATCAGATATGCGTCTGAAAGCAAAAACATTTGTATTGCGATAGGGAAAGAGCAGGGATGTGGGACTAGTTAGATAACTACCAAAGAGTTGGCACAGGCACGATTGTCCAAATGCCCTCCTTTTTGTGCTGTTTCATTCCACTATTCTGTCAGTTCAGATAGCCTCAATCCATAATATTGAGCTGGAAGAGCATTCTTTGGCAGACAGATCCACTGATGTTCAGCAGCCAGCTGTTTGAAAATCTGAAAACAGAAAAGCACAGATATTAATACTTTTGATCATTCAAATCCAACAAGAAGATATCCATTTTAAGTCAATGATTATCTTTCACACATACATCACTTACCCTTAATATTAGAAGGCAATTCACAAACCTTTTCAGTTTTACATGCTGTAGTATTATCAAGAATTACAAAGGCATTAATTACAATTAATGTTTAGTGAGTAGCTGTGAAATTGAACATGACATTTAATTTACCTGTAATATTTGTTGGAGTAAAAGGCGTCTATCTTTCGCACTTTGTTTCCTGGCATCAACTTTTCTTCTTCGTCCCAGGTTATTAATTTCATATGTGGAGTCTATCCTTCGGCAAGTGTCCTGTTCGGTCTCCCAGCTGTAACTCTTTATAGTTTCAGCAATGTTCTAGCACCCATGGTGCTTATTTGTTCTATGAGTCCTGCTGACAAAACACTTCATTCACAAACACTTCAACTCGAACAAGCTTCAACCTGGTAATGTTCCCTCAAATGTATATACACATGGTTCATGTTCCAAGTACAGTATGTTTTAACTAAATGTGAAGCAGAGAATTTATAGCAGTTACAGTATATTAGTGCATTGTACTTCTATGTGCCTCATTTGAATAGCATGTGGAATCCTTTTGACTTAAAATTTCTGAATGATGTTTTTCAAATCTACTTCCACGACATAGATTGTAATCCATTGGTCCCGATTAAGTCTGACTTACGATTCCAGTAAGAAATGCCACATAAGTATCTGGAATTTGTTGCTTTACAAGGGTCAATTGAATCCATTTGTATGTTACAGTTTCATGTTTTTAGCCCAGAAGTTGAATCTCTGTCAGCATCTGTGAAGTGACATTAATACCATCACATACGCTGTAAAATCTACACTGCTACTTTCCACGTGCCAATAAGTTGGTCATAAAAGTAACCCAGGAGAGGAAATCATTTCTGGAAGATTCCTTTCCCATTCTAACTGGAAATCACCCAAGTTGTCCTTACTTTTTGTGAGCCTACACATTGAGCAGCTGCAAGGAGCATCTGAACACAATTCTGCTTTCACTCGAAGTTCATTCTTGTGTACATTCCAGCAAGAAACATTGTATAACCATTTCTGTTCGGAACTCCAGCTGAGTTTAACTTTCCCAAGGGCAGGTGGCAATGTTTCCAAGAGATCCTTGTTCACTTGAAAGTTGAGATCCACAGATCTATGGTGGGGGCTGCCAAACCTCCTTCAATGGTTGTGGAAGGACCATAGAGCCTTGCAAAGGTAAGTTGCCTGAATGAACTGGCTTAGACACCCAGCTCAATGAGAAGTGAAAGTACATAGAACAATACAGCGCAGAACAGGCTCTTCAGCCCTCGATGTTGCGCTGGTCTGTGAACTATTCTCAGCCAGTCCCCCTACACTATTCCAAAATCATCCATGTGCTTATCTAAGGATTGTTCAAATCTCCCTAATGTGGCTGAGAAAGTAATGTGAACGGAATTCGGATCGGCAGAACATTTCCACACTCAAGAGTTGTGGACAACAAACAAAGCAGCCTTTCATTCAATCAATCAGTCTCAGTTCACTTCAGTTCAAGCTGAGAACCCAAGGTTGAAAGACCAGTCTGCTAACCAATTACCCGCATAGTTCTCCCATTCATTTCACTCCCATAGCAAATAGACACATTAGACTACAAAAGGCTCAGAGAATCTTCATCGTAATTCTAAATGGAGATCAGCTGTATTTCAATAAGCACATCCTTTTTATTTGAATCTATTATTCCCTACAAATGAAATTCTACCATTCACTGCCAATGCGAACATCTGTTTATTAAAGATAGGTACCAGTACAAACCTTAGGGCAGTTCGAAAACATTTAAAAGCAGAGGGAGAAGGAAACCAGATAGAGGTGGAGAGGTGAATCATCGAGGGTGACTGGTTCTTAAATCAATACAGTCACTTCAAAATCATCTGGTCGTCTGACCTTCTGGATAATAAACAACTTACTGATGTCTGTCCTGTATTTGCCCACTATAACGTTGAAAACGATGTCTATTCCTGCACACCTGACATATCCCAGTGAATGGCTAAAGTTCCTCATTTGGCTGGGAACTTCAGCCTGTAAACAAACCAAACCATATGGAATGAGTTGGAAATCCTCCTGTAAAACAAATTTGTCATTCATGTCATTGCTGCCGGTGATAGTTCAATTTTGCCAAATGGTTGCCACGCTTGAACACACAGTAACAGCCCCTGGTCTTGAAAACAATAATTAGCTGCATCAAACACAAGAGAAAGATAGTGCTTAGGGAAAGGCACTACATAAATGCACTTTTACTTAAGTTTTGTTTTCTTTTCCCTTCTTTCTTCCTCACCCTTCAGTTTGAAAAATGTCTTCTGCCTCATATTGCTACTGAACAACAGGTCCAACAACCTTTCACCTAAATCTCAGTTCTTAAGGTTGGATGAAGAAAGACAAGAATGATGGAAATATGGACTGGATGAATTAGAGTCAGATTAAGCTCAGAATGAGAAATACAGAGCTAAAAATAAATTAGACATAGAGTGGAAAGGAGGCAGGAATTATAGAAATATGAATTATTAAAAATGTCTGCTTAAATTCAAATAATGAAACATTATAATGAAGAACTCCAGACAAATAACTCAAAGTAGATTACTAAAGTCATTGTTAAACAAGGATAGAACTGGGACAATGACACCGAATTGGAGAATCACAGCCTGTTACATGCAACGTGAAGAGAACTGCAACAGGAAGGGGCATACAACAGGACGAAAGATTGGAATAGGAAAAGGACTTTCCTAGTTCTATTTGCTGTCATGTGCACAAGGTTTGGTTCCATTGTTTTATATTGTGCCCCAAACACGAGTACCCCCTGATCACACCTGATCAATCTCAAATTCCCTTTAACCCTCTCCCTTGCCATAACAGAGATGGTGTGATAATGCTTGAACTTTTCTCTACCCGTTTTTTTCCTTCTCTTTCATAAAATAGTAATTCTGATCAGACATCTTGACAATAGTGATTGTTCAACTGCAAGTCTGGACCATGAATGTCAGTAGCCTATTTGACTGCAGAGGAGCTAAAGTGTTGCTTTATCGCTTTAATGGCCCATGCACAGCTCAATCATGTGTATTACTGTAATCACTTTCCCTCTTTGTCAACTATCATCATTACTAGGGAGAAATTTGGATCTGTAAAATTAATCTAAACTGCTTTAGCTAATGTCCAAACTTTAGGGTCTTACTACAAACCCCGTTTGTCCTGAGACTGCCAATCTTGGAGGTTGGTTACAGTTTGTACGAGTGGAGAAACCCAAACAATGGTGCACCTTACAATGAGTTTCCCATTGAGAGACCAAAAGACAGACTAATGTTCCTGACTTCAACAAAGGATGAGGCAACCTCTTAGCTTTCAGGGGTTTACATTCAGAAAATAAGAAAATCTAAATAAGTACGTCTATCCCTTGTCATTACCACCAAAGACACCGCCAATAAGCAAGCCTACATTCCCTCTTTGCAAGATGGGATGATTCTTGTGTTCCTATTGACCCATTTGCCTTAATTACAAGTGGAATCGAGCTGTAAACTCGCTGTCTGCCAGTGTTGATTTCCTGTGCAGACTTGGTTCTTTGATCAGCCTGAAACTGGAGTGTGGCCTCATGAGTAATGACAAATCAGTGTGAGGTGATGTGAGATCCCAATGCCATTTCCAGTTCTGCCCACAATGTGAATAACAAGCCTTGATCCCACTCACCAAACATGGGATGGACAATTCAGTGAGTAGACATTCTCAGCATAAGCCAACAAACTGTCAGCTGCCTCAGGGAAATCTGGAATAGATTTGGCATTTATTTGTACTGCAATCATTTCTTATTGGTTAAAGGTTTCCATAGTTAATCTTTGTACGTATTGTTGTAGTTGCTGTAATTTTTTTTGCCATTAGAAACTTTTGCTCAATTTCCACCCCCCCTCGCGTTTCTAATCCTCTCCTTTAAGGTATTGCTTTTGCCCCATTCAAAGTGGGCCAACCTGCTGGATAATTGGCCTAAGGTCAGCAGGTTTCTGTTGAGGGACAAGCTTTGTGCTGGCAGCTTGACAAGTGAGACTGAACCATAAAAAAAACACTAGTCCCACAGTGAATCCTTCACCATGAAAGAAGTGCACATTAAGTGGGCAGTGAGTGGATGGGAACACAGTATTGCTCTTGTATCTGAGGCAATGCTACCGGTTTTGAAGGGAAATGCTCACCACTAATGAGCTGATTAAATTGATGGACCACCTTCTGTTCCCCTAGACTTCACACAGTAGAAAAACAAACATTATTATATCACAATTTGCAATTATACTCTATCAGTGACACAGTGAAATGTTCTAAAGTGCCTCAGGAAGTACGATCACCAAGTCAGAGAATAGGACAGAAGCGCAGGTAGGGTTTAAATAGCCAATTCAAAAGGAGGAGAAAGAGGTTCAAAAGGTGGAATCATTTAGGGATAAAATTCAGAGCTTCGAGCAGAGACTCCACTTCCAACAGTGAAGCGAAGGAGGTCAAGGCCGTATAAAACTTCCGAATTGAAGGAACACAAATTTCTTGGAGGATTGAAAATAACTTACCATATAATTTGGGCAACAAAACTAAAATATATTTAATAATTAAAGCACCAGATTTCAATTGTTTTTTGCTTTTAACTGACACATTTCTGGATAGAAACACAACAGGAGCTGTACTCTACAGGTCACCTGCTGGTGGGTGAATCCAGTATTTAGGGCATCGTGCCGTTGGCAGCATATCAGCTGGATGTTCACCCAACCCAAGCCATGCCATGTTTTTACGGATGGTGGATGAAGCTTTAGGAGGTACCACCTATCCATTGCCCGATTTAGGCTCTCAAGGTGAGCAATTAATACTTGATTTAATACCTCATCCTTGTACAACTCTGATGTCACAGACGCCAGTGTATAACGTATAGCCTAGCACATTTAACACAGCGTGTAATTCGTCTGAGAAAGAACCTGGGCTTCCTGTGCCCATCCAAAGCAACACCATCCCCCCTCTCCCCAGCCAACAGCTTTGCCTCCCTTTATCCACCCTACTGCCCTGCCCCCTCCAAGATGCCCCCAATCTGGCTGTAAAGGCCTTATATAGCCTGGTCCTGGAGAGATCAGAGATCACAGTCTTACCTCATTACTTCAATGTCTGAGTCCATCGCTAAATACCAACTTCTTGGCCTACCTATAGTAAAGCAGTGGTACTCCAATAGGGTGGCAGCTCAAAAACGTAGTGAGAAACAGAGTCTCAAGCTAAAAGGCCATCACATGAAAAATTACAGCACAGCCATCCGGCTAGGCAGAGGCAGGGTACCCCCAGAGTGTGGGAGCAGTACTTGTTGGAAAATCCAGCCACAACACTTTACTATATCCCCAACACTCCAAAGCCTAGATCCATGTCCAAAATCCAAAGTGGCTTGTGAGGTTTTGACTAATGAGTGATTATATATTCACTGTGACCCAATGACCACCTCGTCCACTGCTCCCACCAACAGCCACAAGCTCATTATTGTGACATTTATCTTAGCTTGGAACTTGGGAAATCAAAGAGGTGTTTTCTACAGTTAAACTAAGTTGATCAAATTGAGGCAATGTTTTCCTGGAGCCTCACCTACACGCTAGACATAAATCAATTCACACCTATTTTCAAAGCCTACATTGTTTACAGGACAAAGCAGTCAGTGTTATGTGGTCCCTACATGCTTGGCAAAAGGTAATGAAATTCCATGGAGATTGTACTGTAATTCCGACAAGAGACTAATGGAAGCCCCAGGGGAATGTGTAAACGGAACTAGTGACAAACTCTTAATCCCCACAGAATTTCAGAGCCATTATGTACTTGCCTATAAAATGCTCTGTCTCCCAAGTAAGTCAGACCCTGCTTTTTGTCTAACTACTTAAACATTTCTCACGATTGCTTCAATAAACAAAATTTATAGCCACACCTGAAAAGATATTAGAGATATTAGTGGTTTTGTTATGATTTGAAATCAAGCATATATAGAAAACTGACAAACACTGACCAAATACTTAACTACACCAGCAACCATCCCAACACACACAAACGAAGCTGTATCAGAACACTATTCCAACGAGCCACCACACACTGTAGCACAGACGAACTTCAGAAAACAGAGGAGAACCACCTATACAACGTATTCAAGAAGAACGGATACTCAAATAATAGTGCTAATAATTGAATCCTCAAGAGCAAACCACGACAAGCAGACCAAACACAGCCAGAAACCCTAACCACCTTACCATACAAAGAAGTTTAAAAAATGACAGCCAGACTACTAAGACCCCTCAGAATCCTAGTAGCACACAAACCCATCAACACTCTCAAACAAAAACTAACAAACTTAAAAGACCCAGTACAACCCATGGACAAAACCAACATCATCTATAAAATTCCATGCAAGGACTGCCACAAACACTATGTAGGACAAACAGAAAGAAAGATAGCCACCAGGATACACAAACACCAGCTAGCCACAAAAAGACATGACCCTCTCTCTCCCTCGTAGCCCTACACACAAATGAAAAAAAACACCATTTCGACTGGGACTACACATCTATCCTGGGACAGGCTAAGCAAAGACATGCCAGAGAATTCCTAGAGGCCTGGCACTTCACCACAACACCATAAACAAATGCATAGATCTAGATGCCATCTATCAACCCCTCTGAAAACAAACAGGAAATGACATCACCACAAACCCCAGGAACCCCATCCAGGAGAAAGATATAAATAGAAAGCAGGAGACAACAGCTTCGCTTCACTTGGAGGTTGCCACTGATGATGTTACCTAGCCCAGTAATGAAACGTCTGGATATCAAACCTACAGCTCAGTGAGCCATCCTACACCCTAAAAGCATAAGAGAATGCAGCATTTTCTCAGAGCTGCATTGATATTGTCTCGATAATGAACATCCAAGCCCCAAGGTTTTGCTTGCGGTCAGATGGAGGGACAGCTAGCTACCTGTTTACAGGAAACTGGTCAAATCCCTGTAGATATAATCACTTCCTTCCATTAATACCATTTTCTTGGGATTGTACTGGTAAAATATGAAGGACAGGATTCGCAACGTGAACCCACAACCCAAAAGGCAAGTGTGTTGCCACCGAAACCAAGTGACAAAAAACTATCTCTGAACGACACCGCTAATAGCATCTTTACTTGTGACCAAACAGAACCAGTTTGACATTATGCTTGCATTCAGTTTAGGAGTTGGGATGTTATATTGCAGCTGTACAGGACATTGATTAGGCCATTTCTGGAATACTGCGTTCAATTCTGATCTTCCTCCTATGGGGAAGCCGTTGTTAAATTTGAGAGGGTGCATAAAAGACTTCCATGTATGTTGCCAGGCTTGAAGGGTTTGTGCTACAGAGAGAGGCTGAACAGGTCGGGGCTACTTTCCCTGAAATGTCAGAGGTCGAGGGGTGACCTTAGAGAGGTTTATAAGACAATGAGCAGCATGGATAGGGTGAATAGCCAAAAAGTCTTTTTCCTAGCATAGGGGAGTCCAAAACTAGAGGGCATAGGTTTAGGGTAAGAGGGGAAAGATTTAAAAGGGGCAACTTTTTCACACAGAGGGTGGTAAGTGTATGGAATGAGCTGCCAGAGGAAGAGGTGGAGGCTGGTACTATTACAACATTTAAAAAGCATCTGGATGGGTATATGAATAGAAAGAAATGAACCAAATGCTGGCAAATGGGATTAGATTAATTTAGGATATCTGGTTGGCATAGACAAGTTGGACTGAATGATCTGTTTCTGTGCTGGACAGTTCTATGGATCTTTACTTCAAAAGGAAAACAGAGACATTATGTGGACTGTTCAGGTCAATAATGACTTCGGTGGTGAGAATGAATATTAATTGCTGCTTAGATACTTTACATAAAAGCTGTTCAGTTGGGATGTCTCTTATTGCCATACATTTCATTCCATGGTACTTTCCCACTTAATTCCTACCACGTTCCACTTTCCCATTGAACCACGGCATCACTTGCATTTGGCAGTCAGAATACAAAAAGGGAACAACAGAACCATTGTACGGGGCAGAAACTCTACTGATGTTCTCATTTCTTTCCCTTCTCTTGCAACCCAAAAATATGCCAAAGCACATCACCACCCACACATTCTCCAAAGCCACAGCAAAACTTGAATGTGGCACTCTTCAGAAAATATAGAATGGTACTGGAGTGGTGCGAGATGGAGTAAATGTGGCAAAGGTATGCAATCCAAACCGCACACAAGCAACGTGACACATACCAACAAAAACTCAATTCAACAGGTTGAGAACCTGACACTGTACTTGGAAGGTAAGCTGTGTCTTTTTGTCTGTCATAGTTCATTTTGGATATTCAAGAATTTTCCCTTTGCCAATTGGCTAAATATTTCCTCAACTCTTCCTCTTTAGTCTGTTGGTTTCGATACTTCGCTATTCACTACAAAACATTTCCAAGGTCCAGCTACAATTATCATTCTTCACAAACCCCACTACATATCCATAAATAGAAAGAAGGCCTCTTCCCACTTCCAGAGACATCATAGGGAAGGGTGCTGGGTCTTAGAATCTCTTGGGTTTTGGGTGCACCTCTTCCTCCTACATGTTCCAGTTTCCAGTGACCGACAGTTTCTGTACACACCATATAATAACACAGAAGACAGGAGCAGGAGGAGGCTGTTCAACCCCTTGACCCTGCTCCATTATTCAATATGATCATGGTCGATCATCAAACTCAATATCCTAATCCCACTCTCCCTCTATATTCCTTTAGAAATAAGAGCTATATGTCGCTCCTTCCTGAAAGCAAAATGTTTTGGCCTCAACCATTTTCTGTGGCACCGAATTCCACAGACGCACCACTCTCTGGGTGAACCAATGTCTCCTCATCTCAGTCCTAAAATGTTTACTCCTTATCGTGAAACTATGACCCTCTGTGCCTGGACTCCTGCACTATTGGGGCATCCTTCCTGTATCTAAAAATTCAGTCCTGTTAGAATTTCTATGTGATTCCCCTCTTAGTCTAATAAACTTCAGTGAATACAATTTTAACTGACACAATCTCTCCACATAAGTCAGTCCTGCCATCCCAGGAACCTGTCTGGTAATCTTTCACTGCACTCCCACTATGGCAAGAACATCATTCCTCACATAAGGAGACCTTCAGACTGGAGGCCTGTGACCAGTGGAGTGCAACAAGGATCGGTGCTGGGCCTTCTACTTTTTGTCATTTACATAAATGATTTGGATGCGAGCATAAGAGGTACAGTTAGAAAGTTTGCACTTGACACCAAAATTGGAGGTGTAGTGGACAGCGAAGAGGGTTACCTCAGATTACAACAGGATCTGGACCCGATGGGCCAATGGGCTGAGAAGTGGCAGATGGAGTTTAATTCAGATAAATGCGAGGTGCTGCATTTTGAGAAAGCAAATCTTAGCAGGACTTATACACTTAATGGTAAGGTCCTAGGGAGTGTTGCTGAACAAAGAGACCTTGGAGTGCAGGTTCATAGCTCCTTGAAAGTGGAGTCACAGGTAGATAGGATAGTGAAGAAGGTGTTTGGTATGCTTTCCTTTATTGGTCAGAGTATTGAGTGCAGGAGTTGGGAGGTCATGTTGCAGTTGTACAGGACATTGGTTAGGCCACTGTTGGAATATTGCGTGCAATTCTAGTCTCCTTCCTATCGGAAAGATGTTGTGAAATTTGAAAGGGTTCAGAAAAGATTTACAAGGATGTTGCCAGAGTTGGAGGATCTGAGCTACAGGGAGAGGCTGAACAGGCTGGGGCTGTTTTCCCTGGAGCGTTGGAGGCTGAGGGGTGACCTTATAGAGGTTTACAAAATCATGAGGGGCATGGAGAGGATAAATAGGCAAAGTCTTTTCCCTGGGGTCGGGGAGTCCAGAACTGGAGGGCATAGGTTTAGGGTGAGAGGGGAAAGATATAAAAGAGACCTAAGGAGCAACTTTTTCACGTAGAGGGTGGTATGTGTATGGAATGAGCTGCCAGAGGATGTGATGGAGGCTGGTACAATTGCAACATTTAAGAGGCATTTGGATGGATATATGAATAGGAAGGGAGGGTTTGGAGGGATATGGGCCAGGTGCTGGCAGGTGGGACTAGATTAGGTTGGGATGTCTGGTCGGCATGGACAGGTTGGACGGAAGGGTCTGTTTCCATGCTGTACATCTGACTCTATGGCTCAAAACTGGACACAATATTCCTTGTGTGGCCTCACCATTGCCCTGTACAATTGCAACAAGACATCCTTGTTCTTATACTCTAATCCTCTTGCAATGACGGGTCGGGGTGGACTTGATGGGCTTAACGGCCTGCTTCCACATTATAGTGATTCTCTGATCTATGAACATAGAGTTGCCTGCTTTACAACCTGCTGCACCGAGGACTAAGTGCGGACTGCAGTTGCTGGAGATCAGAGTCGACAGTGGGTGGCTGGGAAAGCATAGCAGGTCAAGCAGCATCCGAGGAGCAGGAGAATCAACCTTTCAGGCATAAGCCCTTCATTAGGAATCGACTGCACCTGCACACTTACTTCCAGAGACTGGTGCATGAGGACAGATCTCGTTGAACATGTCCCTCCCCTCCTCCTCCCCCTCCCCCCACCTCTCAATTTGCAGCCATTTAAATAATAATGTCTTCCTATTTTTGCCATCAAAGTGGAAAACTTCACATTTGCTCACATCATACTGCAGCTGCTATGCATATGCCCACTCAGTCAGCCTGCCCAAATCATTGTGCAACATTTCTGCATCCTCCTCAGAGCTCACCTTTCACCTGGCTTTGCATAGTCTATAATTTTGTGATATCACATCCAGGTCCTTCATCTAAACTATTAACAAGTTCTGGAAACAGCTAGGGTTCCAGTACTAAGCCCTACAGTTCCAGTACTAAGCCCTACAGTTCCTCACTAGTCACTGCCAGCAATTCAGAAAAGACCTTTTTATTCATTCTCTTTGTCTCCTGTCTGCTAACCAATTCTCTAAAAGGTAGACAATTTCTATCCATTTCAACACACCACCCCAATCCCACATGTTTTAATTTTACATAGCAACCTCTTAAGTGGAACTTTGACAAAAACCTTCTGAAAATCCAAATACACCACATCTACTAGCTCTCCCTATCAACTCTACCAGTTAAAATCTTAAAGAATTCCAGTAGATTTGCCAAGCATGATTTCCCTTTTTTTTCAAAAAGGCCAAGCTGAGTCTGATTCTACCACTGTTTTCTAAGTGCATTACTATAAAAACCTTGACAAACTCTAGTATTTTCCCTGTGACAATTCAGACTTTGGTCCATAATTCCCTTACTCCCTCTACCTCTCTTTTTAAATAGTGGGGTTACAATAGCAACCCTCCAATCTGTAGGAACTATCCCAGAGTCTAAAAGATGACCACCAATACATCCAATATTTCTAGGGCCGCTTCCTTTAGTACTCTGTAATGTAGATTATCAGGCTTTAATCTCATCAAGTTCTCCAAGACTATTTCTGCATAAAAGGGGATTGTGTAGCCTTGCGTCCTCTATGACTGAAATGAGCTTCTGACTCTATCTGCTCCATCACTGAAAGACTAATCTACTTCCAACTTTTTTAACAGTGGTCACCTCTGTCCCTTGCTCAGCTCTGGTGCTGCTGAACTTGTCTCTTTCTAGTTCCCACATGTCTCTTCTGACTGACCTCCTCTATCTGAAGTAAACCTGAGCTCAAAAACAAAACTCTGCTGCCTAAATCCTAACAAGCACCAAATCCTGGTTACATAACACCCGATGATTGCTGAGCTGGGTCTCAGTCTGGCAAATTCTCAACTTTTAAGATTCTCATCCTCGTTTTCAAATCTCTCCATGGCCTTGCCCCTAGAAAAACATATCAGTTCAGAGTTTGAACAGGGGATAGCCCAAAGGGAAATTTGGATTTGGTGCTAAGAGGAAGCAGGAAAGCAGCTGAAAAGATTGCCTGAACAAAAGCAGTTTACAAATTCCTTGCACTGGTAATTGAGAGTGGAAAGGGCACAGCTGAGAGGTTTAAGGAGCTGGGGTTACATTTGTATACCAGACTAATTCCGGAATAGTAAACACACCGAGATCTCTGTGCTCCACCAACTCTAATCTCTTATACATCCCCATTTTTAATTGTTTGCTGTTTAGTAGTTAAAATGTAAATATATTGTTGGGAACCAACGTGGGTGATAGGTGGACTGGTCTTGTTGTGGGACAGTATATGTGTAGCTACGTTGTTGACAATTGTGCTTTATCTATGATGAATAGCAAGAGATCAGCAGTGAGATTTGGAGGAGTCAAGTCTCAAATTGATGCAGCTTTGAAAGGAACCTCAGAGATCCATTAGAACATAGCAGATAATGTTGTGGATGAAGGACTAAGTGACCAATATGAGGTTTATAGCCCCACTGATGATCAAATAGGATCCTGCAATTATAGACAGTCTAGCGTAAACTGAGAGAATGGGTGATAGTAAGGTGGGATCGATAAGGAAACAGGATTTTACTAAGAACCAAAAGATAATGCCTCTGGCCTTTGCCATACTATCCTGGAAGACATTAAGATCGATGTAAAAAGCAGGGGCCAAAACACTTTTTTATTCCCCTAACGACTCTTTGGGAGATTTCTCACAGGGGACTTTCTAATTTTTCAGGTGCTACTTTTCCATTCTTACTAATTCCTTCAATAAGGCAAGATGCAGTCAGGCAGTAACATTTCAATCTGTGTTTGTCTTAACTTACAGGACAGTCACAGATGCAGAAGATTTTGTCAGTATCCTCATTAATTACTAACTCACCACTAAATGTGAAGCCCCAACACACAAGGTTACTTTTTCTTTTAGACACAGCAAGTTTTGAATTGGCACAAGAAAACATTCTTATATTAGCATATCTTCCTGACTAACTAACACACTCCAATAAAAGCACATGAATTTGTTGAGTTGTTTGCTTGTAACTTCAAGTATTCCTGGATTCTACTTAGCTAGTTGGGGTGTCGGTTTAGCTCAGTTGGCTGGACTGTTGGTTTGCAGAGCAGTGTGATGCCAACCACATGGGTTCAATTCCCATCACCAGCTTGAGGCTACCATGAAGGTGGCCCTCAGGTTAAATCACCACCAGTCACTTCTCTCTAATGAGAAAGCAGCCCGATGGTCTGGTAAGGCTATGACAACACAATACAATACTTAGCTCGATAATCCAATATTGACAGCTCATGCTCCCCTGGTTAGCTTCCCTCCCTCTCCCCATTGTAGCCATTCACTTGCTACCTCCAGACATACACAACTGGAGCAGACAGAGGCCATTTGACTCTTCAAGCACGCTCCACCATTCAATAAGATTATGGATGACTTGTTAGTTTTTCAAATTTTACTATTCCCATAACCTTCAATTCCCCTTGCCTAACAAGAATCCAATTACCACAACCTTAAAAACAGTCAGTCAATGACCCTAACTCCACTGCTTTCTCAGGCATAGTTCCAAGAGCACCCAATCCTCAGAAAACATTTCTTCTCATCTTCGTTTTAAAACAGTGCACCCTTGTTCGTATGAGGAATGATCAGCTCCAAAATATATGTGTGAGAGTGAGTGAGTGAGTGAGTGAGTGAGTGAAAGAAAGAGTGTGTGTGAGAGAGAGAGCACAATCGAGAGAAGGGGAGAGGGAGAGAGAGAGCAAGAATATGTGAGAGAGAGTGTGATAGAGAGAGAGAGAGTGTGATAGAGAGAGAGAGAGAGAGAGAAAGAGAGCAATCGAGAGAGAGAGAGAGAGAGAGAGAGAGAGAGAGAGAGAGAGAGAGAGAGAGAGAGAGAGAGAGAGAGAGAGAGAGAGAGAGAGAGAGAGAGAGAGAGAGAGAGAGAGAGAGAGAGAGAGAGAGAGAGAGAGAGAGAGAGAGAGAGATACGAAGGGCAATCTTTTTCTGACTGGTCTCTCCCATTATTCATTCCAGCCCATGCAGTTTGACGGTTCTTTGGGGTGATTTTGCCTGCCGTTCCCGTCTATCCTGAGCACTGGTAAGACAATGTCAGTCAAGCTATTTCAATGATGGAAATGTGGAATGACGGCCAAGAGAAGCCCAACCAAGGAAGATATCGGCGGATAAAGGGCCAGCCATGAGAAGGTCATCACGGGCTAGTGTGATCTTATAAGAATGGCTGGAACCTATACACAGAGAAATCACAGAGTGTTTCAGATGACAAGGGGATTAAGCTGTAAGTTACAACACACTCCAGGATCTCAGAGAAAGCAGCCAGAATGGAGAGGCATAGAAACGACAGGGGATGAGCGGTTGATTCTGAGGGTGGGTTTAAGGAGACCGATTATGGTCATGGGTTTGAAAAGGACTAGGATAAAGCGTATGGAAAAGGAACTAGAGAGGTTCATACAAATTATAAACACAGAAAAAGTGCTTTGTGGCCAACAAGTCTCTGTGGATAATTGCCCTCACATGAGTACATAATCCAAAACACATTCACACAGCATTTTCATATCTCTTTTCTTTCAAACACTTGTTTAAAATTTGATCTGGAAAGACAAAGTAACTTCTGTTTCAACTGCTAACTCTGGCCGTGAATTCTCTAGCTGCACAACTCTGGGTAAAGACGTTTCCCCTGCCCTCTGTTCCAAGCGACTTACACTTAATTGGTGCTACTCCTCACCCCTTAACTGCTGGAAACAGCCAATTCAATCTATCCCAGACATACCCTTGCAAAGATTTTAAACACTGCTTTTACATCATCCAGGAACTGGGCTGTTCTAATGAATGGGTGGAGGAAGAGAGAATGAGTGAAAGATACCTCATTGTAGGGGCGGGAAAAAGAGACATGGAACAACAAAACCCAGCTGGACAAAGAGGAGGAAAAGACCTGCTGGGGAAACAAAGAACACTGCATTAACTGAAGAAACCATGTTGCAACAACAGGAAAGATTGAGACAGTGAAAAAGAGATGCACTGTTCAGCTGGAAGGCTGTTTGAAAAGAGGGGAAGAAAAATTCTGTTGTAATCAACATTGTGGTTCTACAGCAATGGAAAGGATAATAATTGTAGTTTAGTAGGCTCACATTACAAAGCAGGACACCCTATCAATCACAGGAAATCATTTCTGATCTTAAAAATAACCATCTGCAAACCTCTAATCATACAAAGCAACCACCTTGAATTTAGGGTCAGCAATTTCCTTGCTGTTTTTTGAAGGGATTTCCTGAAGTTAAGGGAAATTATTTGGCAATGATGTTTCTGTTATGGAGTGAAAAATTATTTTTTGCTGAAGGTGCAATGGAGATGATAAAAATTGTTCATCACAAAAGTGAAGCCACATACTACTGAGCAGAGATTAGCAAGTGAAGGAGCGTCTCTGCTGGGATCAGTGAGTGAGTGTTTCTGCGAGGAACGGAGTGTGTGTGTGTGTGTGTGTGTGTGTGTGTGTGTGTGTGTGTGTGTGTGTGCGCGCGAGAGAGAGATGATCTCATAACAGACATGCCCGTGAAGCCTTTCAAAGTTAAATAGGCTGTTGGTGTTCATTTTCCAGGCTTACATTTAGTGGGCTAAGGTTACAGTGGCGCTGGCTGTCTTCCAGCTCCTCCACTATGAGTTAGCATCTTCAAATGAGAAGATGAAAAGGATAGGAACTTAAGTAACTAAAACAACCAACTTAATTTTACAAAATGCCCTACTGTTTCTTTTGGCACTACTCAAAATGATTTGTTTAATGCAGTGTCAAGGTACTGCGACAGGCACAGTAGGGCAAGTCAGGCCTTCATCCCGAGACATTGCGACAGGCACAGTAGGGCAAGTCAGGCCTTCATCCCGAGACACTGCGACAGGCACAGTAGGGCAAGTCAGGCCTTCATCCCAAGACACTGCGACAGGCACAGTAGGGCAAGTCAGGCCTTCATCCAGAGACACTGCGACAGGCACAGTAGGGCAAGTCAGGCCTTCATCTCGAGAGGAAACCTATCACTTTGAAAAGACAAGACTCTCCACCCTCTGGTTTTAAAGCAGGAAACTCAAAAGAATGTCAAAAGCAACAGATGTCTGTGTGTGAGTGAAATCATTGTAGCAGAGTGAAGAATGAGCAAACAAATACAGTATGCCCAAATGTTTTTGGTAGAAAAACCTTAAACCATGACTTTACATTCTATAACTGATAATTACAACACCCAGATCTTTTCACAATGCCTTTGTACGACTGCTGTCAGAGCAAGGTTGTGGCTTTCTTGAGCAGGTTACTGCTTGTAATGATACCAGTACTTGGTTAAAAAGTAGGAAGCTACCTCCTGCCACATTTCCCTGGGCTGGTTTAACATAGTGAGCTCTCCCCATGTTTGCTCACAAAGATGCAGTGTTACCAGTCACGGCTGAAGGCCCATTTGTTGAGAAGCATTCCTCTGGTTCTCTTTTGTCCCGAGAAGAACAGAACTGCTACTGCTGATTTCTCACTCAACCTTTCTAATAAAAACATGGTCGTGCACAAGCCCTGCTCTTCAAGGCGTTCGGCACTTAAACCACTTGAAGCACACAAAACATTCTGTCAGTATCTTTGCTACAAAATCTGTCTGATCAGCAGATCGCAAAATACAAATTTTTTTTTCCCCAAAATAACTGGTGCAAACTCCTAAATGAACAGAGTGCAAGGTGCTACAATAATACATCATGGAATAGTCATTCAATGGGTTCTAACGGTTACACCAGCACATTTTCAACAAGCATCACATGGTCCACAGGGGTTTCCTGTTTTGTAAATGTGGCTCGATGATGTTAAATGACAGGACGCTTTTGCCTTGTTAAAAATCGCTGCCAGCACTTCCATGGTTGGGGCGGAGGGCGGGGGCGGTGCTACACAACAGCAGCACGTGACTGGTCATGTTATGTCTGTCCCGATTATTTCATTTAAAATGCTGGACTTGGCCTTTTGTTAAACCCCAGCCCGGGAAGCAGCTGCGGCAGTGGTTTCGAGCTGGCAACGTACAAGCAGCACAAATCCTGGTCGTCTGTGCAGGCTGCAGCACTGGCCCAAACTTGTTTGATCCGGTTTGCACACAGCTAGGCATTTCGCTGGGTGCATTCCTGCGGTTGGATGCAGCAGTGTGGAAGATTAAAACCTGTTAGACCTCCTCATTTTACAGCTGCCGGACAAAGGTCAGGCAAGTGTAGAGCTGTGAAACGTTGCCGTACTGCTACAGGACAGACTCCAAAGATTGCAAAGTGTTTCACACACGGGCTTACTTCACTAATTCTGATACAGCTAATTTGCAAAACAAGGATGTTAAATCGTGTCTCAAAAACAAATGAATCGGGCTTTGGCACTTGGTAATGGAGGTCCAAGTGTTGTCAGAAAGTATACATTCTTCCTGTGGCCGCTGCCCTGCTGTACTCTCACCAGGTTCGATCACAAGTGCGAAAATTAGGGCCCATTGTCGGGTTGACAACTTTCCAGGAATATCCTGGAATTACGGAGAGAAAAACTGAACACTGCAGCAAGCAACTCCAAAGCAAAATCAGAAAAACACTTTTGCTCTCAAGTCCATAAGGAAGTGGACCAGCATATAATGTGGCCTTGAGGTCCTGAGGGCAAAAGAGATGGTAGTTTAGATTACTTACAGTGTGGAAACAGGCCCTTCGGCCCAACAAGTCCACACCGACCCTCCGAAGTGCAACCCATTCCCCTACATTTACCCCATTCACCTAACACTACAGGCAATTTAGCATGGCCAAGTCACCTCACCTGCACATTTTAGGATCCTGCCACATGATTCCCTGAGCAGGCCAAGGCTTTTGACAGAATGCCTCAGCACCAGAACTTACAAACATGCACTAAGGGCTAGCTGAGCTGACACTGAAAAAGGTCCTTCCCATCAGATCCTTCCTATCAGATCCTTCCCGCGTGCGTGGAGTTCCCTGTACATTGCCCTCAGGGTGGCTGCACTGGGAAAGAGTCGATGAAACATGGTGCTGGAAGCAGCAACATCAAAAGAGCAGGACAGTCGACATTTCAGCCAGGACCTTTCATCAGTCCTCACTATCTCCAAGTTGTAAAGGGAAATAGACTGTCGTCCTAAACCTGGTAGAACATGCCTTTGCAAGAAGGTCTGCAGAGAGATGAATTTTTTTTTGTTGAAATTTATCCTAAGCAGCTCTATGCTGCAGGGGTGCACACAACAACCCCACCTGGATGACCATCAACTTTATGAAAGATGCTCTTCGATCTGACTGAAACATCCTGGCCTCCCAGTGCAAGGAACTGTCCTCGACTGACTGTTGCAGATTAGCACATTTCAAAGTCCAGGACTAACTGCTAAAGGATGCGTTAATGCTTTGGGCAATCATTGCAGAGATGCAATGGGGAAAGGTTGTCGTCTAAGGCTTTTTTAGCCATAGTATACTGAGGCTGCAATCTTTGGACTGTGTGCCTCACAAAAAAACTGGACTTTGTAAAGCAATAATATTGAAAAGATATTGAGGCACATCAGAGTGTAATTCATTGTACAAAGGAAAATATGACATCTTTTGCACTTGCTGTAATTCCCAATTTGACATTTTTATTCTCTGGCTGTATATCTGACAAGGAATGCATTTTGTAAATATTAAGTTTATTACATTCATATTGAGGGGAACATGCTGTATCGGATAAGTTGAACATTATTGTAAACTCTGTAGGATTCAAGTTCAAATGTTATTGTAATATTTGTAGATATTTTATGAATAAAGTATATTTTTGGAAAAAAAATTCATTGGGACACTACAAAAAGTTTTCATCCTTCGTGTTATTAACTAATTAAGAGTTGGAGTTGGGTAAACTGGTATTTGACTGGGGAGATGGAATGTACCTAACACCCATGTAGTGTTAATGGGGAGAGGGATTGGTTAGTTTAGCTGGCTGACTGGCTAATTTGTGATGCCAATAGTGTGGGATCAATTCCTGCATTGCCTGAGGTTACCAGGAAAGGTTTGCCTTCTCCACCTCTCCCCTTGTCCAAGGGTCATGACCATTAGATTAAACTCACCACCAGTTGTCTCTAATGAGAGAGCAGCCCTATGGCCCCCTGGGACTATGGGAACAATAACTTCTCTTTAATGGTTAACAGAGTTAAAACGTGATGCAGTGTAAATGAGGCGAGTTATCCAATCCCACAGAAAGCTACCTCCTAGAAGTCTGCCTATCTCTCCATTCGTGTCAATGTTTTCTTTTGGAGATAGAAGCGAAGGGATTGTGACGATGGGAGTAAAATCATTAATCCAGACTGGGTATGTCTGGACTTTTGAGATGACTCCTGAGGGCAGGAACAAAAAAAGCGTACGAATGGTCATTGCCTGAAACTAGCCTATTTTTAAAAATCTAATTTCCACGTGCCTGGAATAATAACGTGCTGATTCAGAGAATCCTCTTGTCAACATAGTAGGAGTGGTATGTTTTCTGTGCATGTGTGCTCATAGCAACACCACAGAATATCACTGGAAGCTTCAAATGGTAATTTGCCTTATTTTCCACAGAATTAGTCACTACAAACCTTCCGACACACTTTGAACTGAGACCAAATTCAAACATTTCATATCATCAAGATCAGTTACCATACCAACAAATTTATTTACTTGCATGTGCAAACAAGCCATTTCAGCACAAACTGCATATTATTGACTGATCAATAAATCAGTTTCTTTGTTGAGGTCAGATTTGGTTCCATTTCTCCATCTTCTAGTAGAGGCAAAAAGGACCAATATTGAATACAAGTTCTCATGCCTGAAATACACCTCCATTGTAGGAACAGGCATCTTGCTAAAGAGAGGTTTTCAGGTATCCTAACTGTTCACCAAGATCAGAGGATTGGTCTGGAACCTGCTTAACCCCAGTTCTCAGCAACCTTACCAAAATGGATTTGGCCAAATAGAACAGGTGCTACGTCAAGGTAATTGTTTTTAAAAAACATTCTATTAATGGTCCCTAAACTGCTCTTGCATATGTCTCTTCCCACCATCCTGTTACTCCAGCCTCATGCCATGATCTCCCTTATGGTCAATGACAGTAACAGAAATGGCTCAACACTGAACAATGCACCAGATATAAGCTGTCATGGAGTCACCACAGATACCTAATGTTCACACAAATGTTGCTAATAACTCAAGTATGTACCAGCCTTGCAGCTCCAAACTGCGGTGCGAATTGCAAGCACACTTAACTACAGAGTGGGAAATAAGTCACAGTCAATTTCTATCTCCTTGTACTGACTTAAGACTCTCAAGCTTCTGCCATATTTTGCTCATGCTGTCTCCCCCACTATGTTTGCATTTGGCCTCTTCAAATCACTGAGTGATCACTAACCTACGATGATACAATAAAAATGACCCACAATATACTGCAACTCAGCATCTCTTGGGACACTTATAAATTAGGAAATGATTGAACCTTCATCATACTTTACTCGGCAAATGGCAGTGTAGTTGGGCGTTTTCACAACATAACTGAACTGAGAATGCTGAAACTACTTTTTTTTAAAAAGCTTGAGACTGAAATATTTCTGGCAATAGTCCCAATCGAGCTGAATAGCCTCCTTCAGTGCTGTCATTAAATGAGGAGACACTCACACTATCAGCAGAGATGGAGTGGGCACCACCTAGGCCTTGGCTGTGGGACGGCAGTGTTTTCTTTCCTCCAGTTTACTCACCTCTGCTGAAGGTTGTGACTCTATCATTGGGTACTGACACTGGCATCCAGCCAATAACTCAGCCAAATGGGCAATTTTCATCTGCATGTCTAGACAGTTAACATTGATTGTGGGAGAAAGTCATTCCAGCCAAATCCTGACTGCAACCAATGAATATGCACATTCTTTCTAATGGGAGTGACCGGATAGCAACAAGGACTGCTGACCCTAATTGTCTTATCCCTCCGAACCATCAGGTTGCAACAAAGACCAACTGCACCCCAATTTCAATCATATTTTGTATTAGTTACAAATAACCCCAGACAACAAATGTTAAGAGTTTGAACCAGTGAGCTTCTGATCAATGTAGATAAATGAGACAGTTAGAGCTCAGTGCATACAGTATTCTTAGCAATCTTAAAGTAAAATAATTTCCTCTACTGTTTTTCTTTATGAAACAGTTTGAATTATACTGTAGCAATCCCTTTCCTGGTATTTATGGTCCATAATGGAACTGCAATGTTCACTGCAACTAGGTAAACTCAGCTGATGTGAGCAACAGAGAATTCTGTTCATTTTCTATCTGACAGTTCCTGATTCAAGCACAAAACTATATTATAACCCACTACCAATCCAATCGCATGCATCCTGAACCCAGAATAATGTTCCCTGGTAGTTTCCCATTGCCATTAAAACAATTGACATAGTTAAAACAATGTCCATGCAGAGCTGCTTGATAAGCCTGGATTGACCCAGTGCATGAGTCACCCTGTATGTTTGTAGACAATAAAATCCTCTCTGAAGGGTGAATAAGAAACTTCACGGTGAAAGCCTATGTTGCAGATTTTCTATTTTCTGAAAGAAGCAGCAGTTCCTGAGATAAACAGGTTCATGTTAGAAAGCCAGGCTGAATTTGACACTACCTGTATATTCTGAACCTCAGTCAGAGTTGCAGTTCAGGATGGGTAAACTCAAAAGTGGACACAGCCAAACTGGAGCACTTTGAGTTTGGTGGATGTGCACATCATTAAGGCAGAGTCAACTGAACTTGGCTTTGTGAACTATAACTGTTGTCACAACAAACTGAAGGGTACACGTGTTAATCATAGCTGTTAGATTTAAGTAGCAAATAATCCATAGGAATAGCTTAATAAAAACAAAAATGTACCAAATACGTTTTCCAGACTGGCGTGACCACCAAATCAGATTCCACAGCAGTTAATCAAAAACTAAACAAAACTAAGCAAGTATCATCATCAATAAAGCATATCAGATTTAATTTGAATTAAATCCATAATGACCCACACACTCATTCTCAACTTAACAACTCAGATGAAGTTGGTTTATGTTTGAAATCCAAATGGCTTGGCAGATGGCAAACTCCTCAAAGCACATGCCTGGTTTCCACTCTGCACTGCAAATTCTGTAATCTATCAATACAGACAGGATGAGGGAAAAGGGGTTCGCTTTTATTAGTTCCTGCTAACCTCATGGTTGCACCATGCCTCAGTTATTTGCAGTATCAGGTTCTGGCTGGCTGCCCCCAAGACTGTCCTGGATTTTCCCCTAACCTCCTTCAGCCTCAATCTACAATTGAACGCCCTGTAACTGACTGCATACGTTAAGGCTTTGAAGTCTAAAAGCATCCACACCAGCCCACTAGTGACACAACAGGGTCAAGAGGGGCAATTCTTTCCACAGAGAGTGGTAGGTGTCTGGAATGGGCTGCCAGAGGTAGTGGTGGAGGACAGTACAATTTTGTCATTGAAGAAGCATTCAAACAGGTAGTTGGATCCCAACAATATAAAAAGATTCTAAATGGCACATTTCCCACTGTATTGATGCCAGCAGGAACCAAGGAACAGGCACAGAGGTATGACCGGCACTACCATGCTACAGCAATTGATTGTATGACAAAGGAATTAATCAGGGCAGTACAGTGACTCGGTCATTAACAATATTACCCTCACAGCACCAGGGACCCAGGTTCGATTCCAGCCTCAGGTAACTGTCAGTGTGGACTTTGCACAGTCTCCCAGTGTCTGAGTGGGTTTCCTCCCACATTCTGGAGGTGTGCAGGATGGATGAATTAGCCGTGGGAAATGCAGGGTGACAGGGATAGGCTATAAAGGAGGGGTGGGTGGGGGGGAATATTGGCTAAGGATGCTCTGTGATAGGCTGGAACTTTTTTCCCTGGAGCACAGTAGACTCAGGGGTGACCTTATAGAGGTCTATAAAATCATGAGGGCCATGGATAAGGTCAATAGTGGACAGGTTTTACCAATGGTAGGGGAGTCTAAAACTAGAGGTGACAAGGGAGAGATACAACAGGGTCAAGAGGGACAATTCTTTCCACAGAGGGTGGTGAGTATCTGGAATGGGCTGCCAGAGGTAGTGGTGGAGGCGAGTACAATTTTGTCATTGAAGAAGCATTTAGACAGGTAGTTGGATGGGACAGGTATGGAGGGATATGGACCAAATGCAGGCAAACGAGAAGAGTTTAAATTGTGAAAACCGGAAGGCATGGCCAAGTTGGGCCAAAGGGCCTGTTTTCATCCTGTAGACCTCGAAGACTCTGTGACTCCATGAATACCTCTCAACTCTTCTTCACTTTTATCTATGGAACATTGAGGAATCTTTTATATCTTCCAAGTCAGCTGAATAGCGCCTTTTTAACATTTTTTCCAATGATGCAGGGCTACATGGAACCCATCACTGGAATTGTGAGGTGTACAATCTCTGCAGCAAGTCACTACATTTGCCCAGGCCCCTGCCTTCTGCCAATCAGGGTAAGAGCTGCAAATTCATGGAAATGATCACTTAAGTTTTCTGTAAGTCACACACCTGATCGGACTTGGATTGCATCCCTAGGTCAAAATCCTGGAATTACCCACCTAATACCACCATGGGAGTAGGAAAAGGCCTTTATCAACTCCAGGGTACTTCACAGCAGAATACCATTGCTTGCCATGTTATGAGAAAGGAAATACAGCAGTCAGCTCCTGCAGGGTAAGATTGAGCGGCTGACACGTACCATGGAATCTTTTTACATCCCTCTGACAGCGTTTCCTCACTTTGATGTCTCCTCCTAAATATATCTCCAAAAGTACAACACTCCCTCATTGCTGCACTGAAGGGTCAGCCTGGATTATGTGCTGAAGTCCTTGGAGAGGGACACAAATCCATGATGAGAGTGCTGTCACTAAGCCACTGCTGACAGAGAAAATGAGAACAACTGCAGGTTCTGAATTCTCAGCACTAAGTGCTCAGGCCAACTTGGGGCAGTTAATAAACACAGAATCTTTCCAATATGATTCACATTCGAGCACAACTGAGAAAGGTAACAGAAGGAGATGTCAAGTGGCTTAAATCTGAACTTTCTGACTCCAGGGACAGCCATATTGTAGAGAGAGTAAACATGGCCCTTTTTTGCAGGAGAGCATCAACTGAATGGATTTGGCTGCCTGATAGACAGTGGACAAAAAAGGGACAATGACGGCGACCTCAAAGCAAGGACTCCAGAATAAAAAATGGAAGGATAGAGAAAGCCGATGTATGATTTGATTAAAGATCATTGACTTAAAACATTAACTCTGTTCCCTTCTCCACAGACGTCGTCTGATCTGCTGAGTATCTCTAGCACTCTTTGCTTTTAGTTCAAAAGCCTGTTGTGCATTTACAATGTTTGCTGTTTTTCAGGTTTCCAGCATTTACAGGGGTTTTTCACCCCTCATTTCATCTTGGAGAGGCTACTATTTACTGTTTTCAATTCCTGCATACCAAGTACCATTAGCAAAAACAATTATTAAAGTTAAAAATGGTCTATTTTAAGGCACTGACTGAAAGACAGCAACAAATTTTTACTTATGCTTCCCATCTACATAGACAAATATTTTCAAGTTACTGCATGAATTATAGTATTCTTGAAGGTTAAATGCTGGAATATAAAAAGGAAAGTTCCCTAGTTTTAAAAGAGTACATTTACTGCAGACTCCTATCATGAACAAACCTCCTTGATTCCCTAGTTTGCTGAATATTCAGCAGCATTTTATCACATTACTGGCTGTCTAGTGAATACAATTCCCAAGTGCCTGCTGACTGGTTGGCCACCGTGAGAGGATGATTTGGTTTATCACAGCAGAACATCAAGCTGTGTGTAATTCACCCACTAGCTTCTGTCATCTGCTGCAGCCTGTGTCAGCAATGAGTTACGACTGACGGATCATTTACACAGCAGCTGTAAAGTCTCGCCTGTGCCAATCCTCAGCTGTCTGAAATCCCACTCAAGCCTGCTGACCGCACCCACATCCCTCCCCACCTTTCGGCCATTTTGGACCGACATTGAGCCCGATAAGCCCCACAAACCATAAAAACGGGCTAATTTCACCTGAATAGTAACAATCTATACTCTCAGGGTGCGAGGTCCTAGGACAGACAGAAGTCTGCAACTGTCAATTTATACATAGCTCAAAAGTAGTAATACACTATAATTCACTAGGAGAAAGTGAGAACCGCAGATGCCAGAGATCAGAGTCCAGAGTGTGGTACTGGAAAAACACAGCAGGTCAGGCAGCATCCGAAGAGCAGGAGAATCGACGTTTCGGGCATAAGCCCTTCATCAGGAATGGTAAATTAAATCTCTTAGTGTGTAAAAGTTATTTAAAACTTTCATTTTATCTCTATCAAAGGCTCTGGATCAAGTCTCCACCTGGTGTTATGCCAAGAAGCTTATTTTTTCTCCAATGTTCTGCCCTTCCACTGCCTTAACTGTCTGGCCCTAAAGCAGGTCAGACATGTGTAGCAAGTAACTCACTTCCTGACTCCTCAAAGCCTCTCCACCATCTACAGAGCACAAGGCAGGACTATGGTGGAGTACTCCCCATTTGCTTAGATGATTGCAGCTCCAACACCATCTCGAACAAAGCAGCCCACTAAACAAGTGGTGGAGTGACCAGACTGGTGGCAGATAAAGTTCAACGTAGATAAGTATCGAGTAATGCCCTTTGGGAGAAAGTACCATGACAGACAATATAAAATAGCAGGTGCAATGCTCAAAGAGCACAAGAGCACAGGGGCTTAGGGTGCTGTTCAGACAAGGCAGATAGAACTGAAACCCAAATCTTCTGGCCTAGCGGAAGAGACACATAAAACATACAGTATTCTGGGCTTTCATAAAAATGGCACAGAACAGAAGAACAAGTTGGTGATGCTGAACTTTCTCATTACACTTAGAGTCATAGAGCTGTACAGCATGGAAACAGACCCTTCGGTCCAACTCGCCCAGATATCCTAAATCAATCAAGTCCCATTTGCCAACATTTCACACATATCTCATTAAACTCTTGCTATTCATATATCCATCCAGATGCCTTTTACAGCTATGCAGGGTCACTGCCTTTTTTCCACCTCCCATGTGGCACCTACTCTCCCCCTTGTTTGAAAGTACTTTATTTTGATCTTTTTCCAAAGTTCCAAATCAATGCAACAGCTTATAAAGCAGTAATCACTGCTCCAAAAGAAAGAGGAATTCAGCTCCATTGTTGGGGGGGAAAAAAACGCAAAAAAAGGAGCAGCTCTTACAGCCACAATTTTCTTCTGTCCTCCATCTTGGATTACAATCAGTGTAGCCCTCAGCTGGAGTACTGCACACAGTTCTGGCACCTCACTGTAGGAAGGATTCAAGCATATTGGAGAAGATGCAGAAGACATTGACAAGAATAATTCTTGGGATGAGGTGTTATGATGACAGATTTGAAGGGTCAGGACTGTTCTTAGAAAGAGAGCAAAGAAGAGACCTGACAGAAGTTTCAAAATCATGAGATGTCTGGATTGAGTTGATTGTGAGGAAATGTTCCTTCTTGTAGAGTGATTGAGGGAGGGCACAGATTTAAAGCATTTTTCAATGTAGCAAACATGATGTGAGAAAAAGATTTTTCACACGACTGGAATGCTCTGCCTGGAAGCATAATGGAGGTAGAGTCAGAGTCAATTGATGCATTCAAGTGGGCATTGGATGATTACTTGAATGGAATTAATGTTCAAGGGGGTAGGGAAAAGGAAGGAGAATGGCACAAAACCACCAAATGGCCTCTCTTTGCTGTAACAATTCGGTGATTCTTGAAGGCTCCCTGCACTGCAGCCAACAGCTGTGCAATGCACTAGACTGCTTGATTTTGCTGAAGTAAGATTTCAAAATCACCATGTCTCTAACCAGTGGAGCTTCACAAACAATTCATTGGTGGATGGCAGGTTCCTGGCACCAGCCCTAGCCCCACTTTGAAAATAGTGAGGTATCCGAGACATACCAACCCTGAAGGCAGTTTTCAAAGTGCACCCACTCACAACCTACCACCTCAAGCTACTGAAACTCAAACTCAAGAAGGAATTGATTTTAAAAAATAATTCAGAATTGACAGAATCATGAACCAACAGGTTGCAAGCACGTGCTTTTAATATACGTGGTACAGTTCACTAAAGCAGCATCGTGGTACTTTTTGTGTAACCCAAAAGTAAAGTGGTTCACATGTAATGAAATTCTAAAATACAGTCACTGCTGTTAGAACAGTGTATCAGCCATATTGCACTCAGCAAACAGCCACGAGATGAATCAAGAGCTAATCTGATCCTGGCAGCGCTGCTTCAAGGAGGAATGTTGGCTACTATTTCAGGAGAACTCTCTGTTCTTTGTCAAATGGTGACATAAGATCAACGTCATCCATCTGCAAACAAGTAAACAGGAGCTTTGTTTATTGTCTCATCTGAAAGTGACACACCGGACAAAGCAGCCCTCCTTCAGTACAGCACCATTGTGACAGCCTAGAACATGTATTCAATAGGTTGGACCTTGATACGATAACCTTCTGATCAAGTACCATCAAGAGAAGCTGAAAACTGAACAAACAAACAAGCAGAATAAATCCTTTGAACAAATTGAACAGTGTTGAGTCCTTTGTACAGTGTGTCCTGGATATTACGCAGTAAGACAAAATGTTGAAAACCATTCTTAAACTCCTAAAGCAACGTAGCTACAAAAGAACAGGAATCAGAAGAGTACTTGATTATATTGACAGCCTGATTAGATTCATTGCAAGTGGGACGAGAAAGCAGTAGTGTTGGTGCTGACATTAGTAGACAGATCCTAAAACCACCAGCTTCAGGGAGGAGTACTGAATTTCTCCATCCTTTAGCATTTGATCTGTTTTCTGCTAATTAGTGGCATTGAGTTGAGTGCAAGTTTGGAACAGAAAAAAAAAATTGTGACCGTGGATACAACAATATCTACATGTGGTGAATGTCCCCACTCTGCAACCGAGCCCAAATGCCTTAGTTCATCATTCACGTCAGGACAATAAAAACATACACCTTGAAATGATTAAAAGCTTGGCTGCATCATGCAGTTTAATCAGTTCTCCCTGTACAAACGTTAACATTCAGCACATTGAGAACACTCTTTACAGATACATTACATCCATGGTACAACAATATATTTACAGTATATCTTTTAACCTCAAAAATAATTATTCCTGAAAATACTAATGCAGTACATTAAGAGTTTTTGGAGAATTCAATATACTTAACAATGGTAACAAAACCAACTTTTCTTTCTATTGAATTAGATTCAGTTTTTTTAAAAATCCAAGTTGCAGATGTTTTTGTGCAGCAGAATGGGGTGGGAGTGGCCTGGATCAGTGGATTAAGAGCTCCTTGGGTCTTGTTAAGCACATGCTGCTAAAATATTAATGTCTGAATCTCTCCTGAGAAATTCCCAAATCTCCTGGAAGATGATAGCAACCCGGTAGAGTCTGCCAAGTGGAATAGATATTTAGAATTCAAACAGTTAACAGTATCTTCAAATCAAGTGGACATGAGGCAGTGTAGACAGCCAGCAAGCAATCCCCACTGGCCTCCTTTTCTGGTTGACAAGGCAGGGCCTGCATTGGACAGGTAATTTGATTCTGTCAGTCTGGCACATGTCCTGATCTGGAGAGGAGACGTGAACGGAAACACGAGCAAGACTGAATTCAGATCCAAAGACCTAGATTTCATCAATTCAATAGGGAGCGAGGAGTAGGCAAATGGGGAGCGAGACCAAGAGAAAAAGAACCAAGGTAGATTACATTCAGCAGTGCAGGTTTCTGTTACAAAACTGAAGGCGTGCACCATTATTGATTGCGTCCCTGTCCCTACTCACTGCTTCACTGAACTCTCACAGGAATGCAGTAATATTTCTGCCACACATTCTATCTAACCTCAGTAAAAACCAAAAGCTTACATTTTCTTCAGCCTGCACTTCTTACACAAAGAATGCAGAATTGACGCAAGTCGCTGATCCAGAGGCAGTGCATCTGAGGACATAAAGGTACACGATAGAAGCTGCAGTGGTTTAGAACCTCAATTGCAGTATTTCAGCTCACTCCCATTTATTGGTTATTTTGTAAACTCCCTGTGAATGAGCTCAGTTGATTGTGTGCACGCCTTCGAGTGTTGAGTTACTCTGTTATTGAAGGTGGTTGGCCGACCATGTGATGCCATTTCTTTTCCTGTGAACGTGTGGGCAAAAAAAAGGTAAAAATGTCTTTGCGTTCTGATACAATAACTCTGACTTATTAGCCACTGCTAGACTGTGAAATATCTGGAGACTGCAGATGGTTCCACATGCTTCTTGCTCCAATAGCACTGCATTAAAGAGTTACACAGTGGTTATTTAATTCACTGTTCTCCACATGAGGGATTTCACAGGCCATAAAGCTACACTTTCTGAGCTTTGGGGTAAGTGGGTGTGACCATATGTGAAATGTATGCTCACTACAACTGGCAAAAAAGAACATCCATCTCACCGAGTCTCTCAGTAGCCTCATCAGGAGGTTTATAGTCAAAATGGGTTCCCTGGCTCATCAGACTCCCTCCTGACTAAATACTCTTCTTGTTATATTCCTGCTGTTACCTGGGAGAACGAGGGGATGAATCAGCACCGTGACACTTGTTATCTGTTTTCAATAAAAGATTTTAATAAAATGAAATTCACATCTAAAATTAACCAATTCATAAACCACACAGGGAAGTTCAGAAGGATAAAAGAGCTTTAGCTAGATAGAAGATGCACGGAAGACAGTAATAACATTATAGAGAAAGACAAAGTGAAGAAAGATCAATTTTCCTCTCCTCTTGCTCATTAATACGGCCTGAAAAGAGGACAAATCGACACTAATCCTTTGAACCCATACTGTTTTGGAAGTGCACCCAAAATACAATTGTTTGTATGTGGCACCTATATTAGCACCAATACATGTCTCATGTATTACAAGAGTTCTTGTCATCCAGGTTTCCTGTAATAGTGTCAGGTATGTTTTACACAGAGTTGGAGGGTATGTTCAGTACCGTTTGTATCCCTCCCAGTCCTTCCAAGGTGGCTTTAAAGGCAGAAGAGGAAAATCAGCCAAATACCTTGTGAACTGCTGAAGCTTTTTGCCTTGATCACTTCAGTGTTGTCGCGATCACTGAGTAGGAAATGAAATGAGAAATCTCACAATCAAAGTAACTGAACAATTCCTGTGCTGTCAGCTCAGCATTCATTTATCCTCTTTTATTTCCCTGTTCATCCAGATTCTTTTATTCTTTCATGGAATGTGGGTTTCACCGGCTCAGTCAACTTTTAATGTCCATCCCTAACTTGCCCAGATGACATTCAAGAGTCAGCCACATGCTGCATATAGGCTAGGTCAGGCAAGAACAGCAGATTTCCTTTCCCAAAGGACATTAGTGAGTCAGACAGGCTTTTACAATCATTATTGTGGTTCTGTTTGCCGAGCTGGGAATTTGTGTTGCAGACGTTTCGTCCCCTGTCTAGGTGACATCCTCAGTGCTTGGGAGCCTCTTGTGAAGCGCTTCTGTGATCTTTCCTCTGGCATTTATAGTGGTTTGTCTCTGCCACTTCCGGTTGTCAGTTCCAGCTGTCCGTTGCAGTGGCCGGTATATTGGGTCCAGGTCGATGTGCTTATTGATTGAATCTGTGGATGAATGCCATGCTTCTAGGAATTCCCTGGCTGTTCTCTGTTTGGCTTGTCCTAGAATAGTAGCGTTGTCCGCTAGTGTTGGGTTGAGGACATACCGCAACCCAAAGGACTAGCCACACTACCATACCTCAAGAGCATTTCCGAACTGACAACCAGACTACTGCGACCACTAGGACTCATAACAGCACACAAACCAACAGCCACTCTCAGACAACAACTCACCAGAACAAAGGACCCAATACCTAGCATGAGCAAAACCAATGTAGTGTACAAATTCCCAGCTCAGCGAACAGAACCACAACAACGAGCACCCGAGCTACAAATCTTCTCCCAAACTTTTACAATTATCAACAGTGGTTACATGATTACCATCAGGTCAGCTTTTTATCCCAGATTTTTTTACTGGATTCAAATTTCATAATAATGGTGTGATTTGAACCCTGACACCAGAACATTTGTTGGGGTTCTGGTCCAGCAACAAACCACGACATTGCTGCCTTCCCTCCTCTTGGGTATGTAATAGCAGCATGGACTCATTCACACAGGGTTGAGCTTTTAAATACATAGGAGTACCAGCAACATACATTCACATAAATGGAAAGTGAACAAAGTTTGCTGTGAAAGTCCTTCTCCATTATTGATTAACAAAAATATGCTTTCCTAGCCTCATACAGAGTTCCTGCTTTGAACTGACTCTTCAACAATGCTGGTCATTAAAGCCCTTGACAAACTGTTCAGTACCAAGGGAGTGTCTCTAACAATAGCGATAGCCATCCTGGGCTGGTCACAATAAAATGTCTGTGCATCACAGGTATCGGTCACTACTGGCATTTTATAACCACAAGAAGCAGAAAATTACAGGGCTGTGGGCTACTTGTTCCCTAAGAAGGAAAGTTGGGGGTCAGGATAAGCCAACTGTCTAAAAAGAAGCCTACCCCGGAACCATGATCTGACATGGGTGGGTGGACATATTGGAGAGTGGGATTTTCACCCCTCACTGCGGCAGAAGTTGTGAAATGATCGATAAGCTCCATTCCTTCTTTACTGCATCATTCACTTATTTGTTTTAATTTTTTTCTTTAACTTAGGCTCCTTGTTTCGATACTTCTTTCTTTCATTTATTGCAGCAACTAACGGAATACATAGACTTTCTAACAGAAATGGAAATGCACTGATACTATCCTGTGTCGAAGAAGATTGGATTTGAACAGGACTCAACAACACAAAAGACGCCATTCATCTTTCACATGTCTTTTCTTTAAAAAAAGCAGTCGCTGTCTGGAGAGACCAACCTCAGTGTGTCTCATCCCTTCAATGCAGAGAAGCAACCTCTGGTGTTTAATTTTGAGATCACGTCCTTTATCCAGCAGAGTACTGTGGTGCCATTGATTACCTGAACCTGCATGTACAGAACTATGCAATGTGACCTAAGGGGGAAGGCTTACATACCTCCTAACGGCTGCACTGCTGTAGCATAGAGCACACCATGGCTGCCTTTCTGGTATACTCTCCCTGGAAGAAAGCTTCCTTCCCTTATCCTTGCACCCCCTCACCTCCCTACCATAAAGATTCTTTCACTCCTGGAGAATGTCAGAACAAGCAAGCGGCGAGCATTAAAAAAAACGCTCCTATTATCACTGTTTGGTGAAGATTAGCGATTTGTCGTCGAGAGAATTTCATTTTGCTAGGAACCATGGCTGAAACAGTAGTGGTGTATAGCGCCAGCAAAACACTCCACAAAACAATAAAGGCAAAAAAAAAGATATGGCCTTGACCAAAAAAGTCACAAAATGCACAACAGTCATAAAGAAAAGGTAGAAAATACAGGAGCAACCAAACTGAAGCACAAAAAGAAGAGCTGCGATGCTAAGTGGAATATTTTGTTGAAGTTTCCAACAAAATTCAGGTTAAACAAAAATTGGGAAATGCACGTTGAAACTGTGGCTTTGGTTAGAAACGTTGGCCCAGTTAACGCTCATAGAGATTAGCTACTGAGATGTCTGCACTTAAGACCAGAGTCCCAGGGGTTCGTTTGGTACAGTTGGTCGTGCCCCATGCCTGGGTCAGGAGGATTTGGTTCAAGTCCCAGCAAGTCCTAAAGCTATCCCGTAATAGCTCTGAAAAGAAAATCTCTAAGATCAAATGAAACTCAAACCAAGTTTCATCAATAAAACAAGAAAACAAAAACAGTGTTATTAAAAGCAGCTGAGTTCTTGCCCTCATACCCACTGCAGTTGTTGGTTCCTGGACAAGAGGGGGTGCAGAAAGGAAACAAGAAAACTAATGTTCAAGCCATATTTATAGAATTACAATAAAACTTTTGTAAATTCTGGAAGCCTTTTGCTGCCTAATTTGACACATGGAATCGCTGATATCATTGGAAATTTCAGACCCAAAATCGCCAGGGGAGCTGACTCACTGAATGTTACACTGTGCAATGTGGTACTGTGCCTTTGTAAGTATCTGCTGGGCGGAGAGGACAAAAAATCCTTAAGGTAGCTTGGGATGAGGAGACACAGGAACCCACTTATTTTGACCCATCCAGAAAGTCAAGACTGCCATCCCCTTTTCAGCAATTAGCTATTTATTAAATACATCCACATTTCTAACCACAGCGAGAGATCATTGAAATTCACCAGAGTTTAATCCACAATGTGCATTTCCCAATTTAGTTTCATTTGAATTTTGTTGGAAACCTAAACAAAAGAGGCCACTTAGCATCACAGCTCTGCTGTTTGTACTTTAGTCACCGTGTTCACAGTTAGATTTCAAAAATACCTCCTGACTTTTCTCCTTTCTCTTTATAACTGTGTGTGGTGCTCTTCCAACTAATCTTGACACAGACTCAAGAGTAATACCCAATCCACAACTTTTTCTGTTAAAGATTCCTCTAGCTTTCTTTCCAAAAGTTTTGCATATGATCTTTTATCCATGACCCCTTTTTCTACCTACTCTCTCTGATCCTTTCATCATTTTAAACCCTGATATTATAAAATAGCCTGGGAAGTGCTCTGCTCGAGAAAGAAAAATTGAGGCTATTTTCATATTTTTCTTTTCTTTATGAAATGATCTGAAAGCAAGACAGACAGATCACTCTCAATATGTGATCAACATGGCAAAACAATTAACAAGTATTATTTGATCCACAGTTCAAATAGCCTATTACAAATCTGCTGAAATTCTTACTGGAGCTTGATAATGGATTCGGATCCAGAGCATGTTTTGGATATGGTGTTAAATTCTGATATTAATATTCAAGAAGACAAGCTTCAGATCAATGTAAGTACTGAACAAAGAGGCACAAGAACGACTGGGCTTACTTGTATCACTTCTGGTTATTGCTGTTGTTTTAACACAACATACCACCATCGCACTAAATAAGCCCCAGATCTCACTAATCTTTTAATGGCTTCAATAATTGATAGACTATTTCATTATAAGAGTCAATAGGTTGTCCCTGGCCTTAGTGAGTTTTCTTGCACTCTGGTTTAGTTGCGCGCAGAGCAGCACAAGTTACCACAGGCACTGTGTAATCAAACTTATCTCAATCAGTATATCACTGACTTCCTGAAATTGCTGATAGTGTGTATTAGCCCTAAACAGTACAGTAACAAGGCAGAGTCTGGGTTTCAGTACAAATGTAACATAATACCACTGTACAATCAATCAGTTGTCATCTCATTAACAGGATAGCAAGTTAGAGATAAAACTTTTAGATTCTCAAACAATTAGTTCACAAAATTTATCCTGGGTGGTCTGATAGCAACTGCACATTTTTTCTGGGTACCACTGTCTTTGTCCCCTTGTGGTTAACGAATGACCTCCGGTTCAAGCCATGAGGCAACTTTTTGACTATTGCGGTTTGGTCGTCAAATACAATATATTGTAACCAATAGAAATCCCAATCTCTTAACTGAGGGGGCAAAATAAAATGCCAACAATGAATACCTAAGTATGAATTCTAATTGGTCAAAAACTGTTCTTGGCATTTTTTGTCCATTCCCATCTGCACTTCAATGGAGTGGCTTGTTCGGCCATTTCAGGGGCTGGTTAAAAGTCTACCATGTATAGGTGGGCCTGGAGTTACATGTAGAACAGATTAGGGGAAGATGGTGGATTTATCTCCATGGAAGACATCAGTGAACCAGACAATAAGACGATCATTAATCGTTTCATGGTCACCATTGCGGAGACAAGCTTTCAATTCCAGATTTTATTTTGAATAGAATTTAAATTCCCCCTGCTGGATTTTGAACCTATGGTCTACAGCTTTAATCTGGGATTCTACGCAATTAGTTTAGTGACACTACCACAATACCATCCCGCCCCTCAATAGAACAATGCGAATTAAACTGAACAAGTCCATAGTTCAAGAACTCATTTCTCTAGTTGAAGGTAAAATCGTCATAATCCCAACACACCATAGGGCTGTTCTCTTGTTATAAAGAGATGACTGGTGGTGGTTCAACCAGAGAGTCACCGTGCCTCAGGTGAGGAGAGAGGTTGATAAGGACAGCCCTTCTTGGTAACCTCAGTCGGTGTGGGAATTGAACTCACGTTGTTTGTGTTACTCTGGAATGCAAACCAACCAACTGACTCTCATACTACAGGTTTGCTCTTCAAGTCACCTTCCAGAGAAACATGAGCACAAAACCAGAAGAGATTCCTGTGCAGTACTGAAAGAGTTCTGCAGCGTTAGAGATCCCCATTTCTCAGCTGAGACATAAAACTGAGGCCCTCATGTGGATCAATAAGATCACATGACACTAATCAAAAAAAGATAGAGGAATATTTCAGGATGGCAACCTGCAATTAGTGGAGAGCCATAGAGATTGGTGCTGGGGCCACAATTATTTACAATATATATTAATGGCTTTGATGAAGGAAGTGAGTGTACGAGAGCCACGTCTGTGACCGACAAAAATGGGTAGGATGACAAATAGTTAGGATGACATAAAGTGTCCACAGAGGGATATAGATAAGTTAAGTGAATGTGCAAAAACATAGCAAATGGAAGACTAATTGGCAAAATATGATTTTGTGCACTTTGACAGGGAAGACAGGCGAGGTGAATATAATTTAAATGGAGAGAGACTGCAAAAAGCTGCAGCACAGAGGGATCTGGAGGACCTCAAGCTTGGATCATAAAAAAACTAGTATCCACCTTCAGCAGGTAATAGTGAAGGCAAATCGACTGTTGCCTTTTATATCAAAGGGAATCAGGCATCAACATAAGGCGCTTTTGGTAAAACTATGCAAGGCAGTTGTCACACCACATCAAATTGTGAAAAAGTTTGGTCTTCTTACACAAGGGAACATAACCTGGCATTGGAGGACAGTCCACAGAGAAGGTTCACTGGGTTGATCCCAGGTCTGGAGGGTCTCTCTTAGGAGGAGAGATTGAATTAGTTGTGCCTGCGCTCATTGAAGTTTAGAAGAATGAGAAGAGATCTATTGAAATATCCAAAGGGTGATGGTTGTTGATCAGGTGGATGTAGAGAAGTTCTTTCCCCTTTAGGGAAAGTCTACAACTAGTGGGCATAATCTCAGAGTAGGGGGTTGTCCAGTTAGTACAGAGATGAGGAGGATATTCTACTCTCAGAGGGTCGAGATTCTGAGGAGTTCTTTACCACAGAGGGCTGCCGAGGGTGGGTTGTTAAGTATGTTCAAGGCTGGGATAGACAGATTTTTAAAATCAGTAAGAAAATCAAGCGTTATGGGGAAAAGGCAAGGAAAGGACGTGGAGGATTATCAGATCAGCCATGATCTTATTGAAAAGGCCTAATTCTGCTCCCATGTCTTATGAATAATCCTCAGTTCCCTGGATAATATTTATTTCTCACTTTTCATCAGCAAAGCATTACATGGAGTTTTAGGAGATCTTGCTGTAAGCGAATTGGCCTCCAGGTTTCCTGCACTACCGCTGCTCTGCAAAATTATTTGTCAGAAAGCTTGTGGAGATATCTTGAGGTTGTGAAAGCCAAAGCATGAAATAAATGGAGCCATACAGTTCAGCCTTCGGTTTCCCTCCATTCAAAAGAACTGACTGGAGTGTGTAAAAATGTGGGAAGGCAGTGCAGGACAGGCCGGGGGTTGTGGGTGGGAGAATATGACATGAGCATGGACCAGCAGCAGAAAAGACAGCACTGCTGTCGCTCAGCAACGGTTCCACAAATTAACTGACAGGGCATTTTCACCCATTGAAAACTGCACGCCTTCTTTAGTGGCCTAATCGAGGGAAGTTGCTATCTAGGGAACTATAAGAGCAACCACGCATTCTTCTACTCCATTGCACAGTTTATTAAAAGAAAGAAATTGCATTTGCATAGCACATTTCACAGCTTCAGGTTGTCCCCAAAGCACTTTACAGCCACTGAAATGTAGTCACCACTGTAATACTGGAAATGCAGCAGCTAAAATACACGGAATGGGCTCCCACAAACAACTACGACCAGATAATCTCTTTTCACGATGTTACTGAGGGATGAATGTTTCTCTGCTCTTCAAAATAAAGCCACTGGATCTTTTCCATCCACTGAGACATTTTAATGCTGATCTGTAATCGGATACCTCTGGGATACCTCAGTGTATCTTCAGTGCGGTAGTAAGGAATAATAACTGGGTTGATGCTCAACACTCTTGACCAGGGTCTGATGCGATGACCTGCTGATTCAGAGAGTACTACTACTGAATCACGGCAGACCCAAACGCATCCACGTGTGGTATTTTTAAAAAAATTTAGAAACTTAAGGCTGAAAGAAAGCGAACACCTCACTTCAATCCCACTAAAGGGATTAGAAGGTCAGATACATATAATCATACAGAATAGGAATGAGTAGGCTGTTGGTCCCTCAAGGTGGTAAAAACAATGACTGCAGATGCTGAAAACCAAATACTGGATTAGTGGTGCTGGAAGAGCACAGCAGTTCAGGCAGCATCAAACGAGCAGCGAAATCGACGTTTCGGGCAAAAGCCCTTCATCAGGAATAAAGGCAGTGAGCCTGAAGCGTGGAGAGATAAGCCCCACCCCCACCCTCCTCTAGCTTATCTCTCCATGCTTCAGGCTCACTGCCTTTATTCCTGATGAAGGGCTTTTGCCCGAAACGTCGATTTCGCTGCTCGTTGGATGCTGCCTGAACTGCTGTGCTCTTCCAGCACCACTAATCCAGTATTTGGTTTTCAGCATCTGCAGTCATTGTTTTTACCACCTTGAGGGACCAACAGCCTACTCATTCCTATTCTGTATGATTATATGTATCTGACCTTCTCATCCCTTTAGTGGGATTGAAGTGAGGTGTTCGCTTTCTTTTGCCCGAAACGTCGATTTCGCTGCTCGTTGGATGCTGCCTGAACTGCTGTGCTCTTCCAGCACCACTAATCCAGTGTTGGTCCCTCAAGCCTTCTGTGCCATTCAATAAGATCATGGATTACCAGTTTGTATTTTGAATTCCACATTCCAATTTACCCTGATAACCTTTAATTGCCCTTTCTAACAATAATCAATTTAACTCTCTCTTAAAAGTATTCAATGACCTTACTTCCACCATCTTCTGAGGCAGTGTGTTCCAAAATCATACAAATCTCGAAAAATGTCATGGTCCTCATTTTATAACACAACCCTTTCCACATCCACCTTACCATGAATTCTCAGAGTCAAGATACCCCTCTGACCTTTGAACTCCAGTGAAAACAAGTGCAGCCTGTCCAACCTATCCTCACTACACAACCAACTCATTTCCGATTAGCAATCTAGTTAATCAGTTAGGGGCAGCACGGTGGCTCAGTGGTTAGCACTGCTGCCTCATAGCGCAAGGGTTCGATTCCCGCTTTCTGTGTGGAGTTTGCACATTCTCTCCGTGTCTGCGTGGGTTTCCTCCAGGTGCTCCAGTTTCCTCCCACAATCCAAAGATGTGCAGGTCAGGTGAATTGGCCATGCTAAATCACCCGCAGAGTTAGGCGTGTTAGTCAGGGGTAAATATAGGGTAGGGGAATGGGTTTGGGTGGGTTACTCTTTGGAGGGGCGGTGTGGACTGGTTGGGCCAAAGGGCCTGTTTCCACACTGCCAAGAATCTAATCTAATTAGCAATCAGATGCTGGAGGTCTGAAACAAAGCAGAAAATCCTGATAAAACTCTTCAGGTCTGGGCAGCATTTGTGGAGGAAGAATTGGAGTTAATGTTTTGAGTCCAAAATGCCAAATTTCTTACGAAGAGTTTTATTGTACTCACACAATTAAATCTCTGTTATTTTCTCCACAAATGCTGCCAGACTATCTGAGTTTCATAGCAAGTTGTTTCATAGCAAGGTCTAGTAAACCTCCTCTGAACTGCCTCCAACACATTTACATCTTTGCTTATATAAGGAGAACAAA
The DNA here is from genome assembly GCF_047496795.1 of Chiloscyllium punctatum. Classification (NCBI taxonomy): domain Eukaryota; kingdom Metazoa; phylum Chordata; class Chondrichthyes; order Orectolobiformes; family Hemiscylliidae; genus Chiloscyllium; species Chiloscyllium punctatum. Next base: position 29,080,488 of record NC_092752.1, read on the forward strand.
ACTGCATGCAATATTTGAAATGTAGTCTCATCATATCACCGATGCATTCTATAGATTGCATTCTTACCTCTTATGTTCATATAATAAAGAATAGCATTCTGTTGGCCTGCTTGATTACATGCTGCACTTGTATGAGAATGTAAAGATGAGGCGTGAAGGTTCAGTTGGGGCAATTGAGAGTTATAAGGTAGCCAGGAAGGATCTAAAGAGAGAGCTAAGAGCAGCGAGAAGGGGACATGAAAAGTCCTTGGTTGGTAGGATTAGGGAAAACCCCAAGGCTTTCTATAGGTATGTCAGGAATAAAAGGATGACTAGGGTAGGTATCGGTCCAGTCAAGGATAGTAGTGGGAAGTTGTGCGTGGAGGCAGAGGAGATTGGAGAGACACTAAATCAATACTTTTCGTCAGAATTTGCGTACTAAAGCACCTGGATCCCTCTTGATCTCAGAATTCCACTGTCATTCAGTGTGGACGAGTTGGATGGCAGGGTCTGTTTCTGTGCTGTACATCTCTCTGACTCTATTATCTGTTTTAATCTGAGTAATTAAGATCATCTGTAATCTCGCCCAGATACATTACAAATACATTAATTAATAATCTGTTAGACAGAAGTTATTATGTGATGGATCTTCAACTACCTGTTGCAAGCATGATTTAAAATCCAAGGTCTCTAAAGTCCTATCTGTATCCTGATGCCTTGGGGACAATCCGCAATTTTCAAAGCTCATCACCAATTAAAAGTCTGTTAATACCATTTAACACAAGTTAAAGAGGCTGAGGAGGCTGGGAATGTAATTTTTCAAAGGCATTTTCAGTGAACACAAATCATTTGGTGCATACTGGTGAAGAGTTGTCTTGTTTGAACAAAAAGTTTCTCTGATGTTTAGAATTGTTAGTGTCTTAGTTATTATGCGCTTAATTGTGTACATTACCTCCATTTTGCCCATTTAGGGTCTGTCTCAAGCCTCTATACTGCTGTCTCACTCAGGGATACGGCTAAGCAGCAGCAGGTTCAATCATGAATGCCACATACCTTTCCTACTGGCGCCAAACAGCTAATTCCCATCTGCCAAAGGGGTTGGTTGAGTTCACCTCCATCCCAAGAAGAGGAACAATGTTAAGCCATAAGGTCAAGATATAAAATTCGTCCGAGTGTTGGGCTCCCAACCCTGATTGTTAATCTGACCTGAGATTACTGTAAGCAACAAGCTTTGATGCTGCACCTGAAAACTGCACTTTTGTTTTCTGCTCAGGCCTCATGGTGATATCTTCATCGTTCTTGGTCTCTACTGTTAGCTGACACAGCTTGGGCAGCTGTAGCAGGGGGAAACCACAATCGGATTTAGCACCAGATTCCCATTCCTGACATCAATCCGTTCTTGTCGAGATCACTGTTTCAAATATATTATGCTAATGAAGTTCAAGTTCTCTTCTACAAAAGACAAAGTGAGAGGAGTATGGTTGGGTGATGCAGTAATGGTTTACAACAAAGAAACTGTGTTCAAAAGAAATGCATAGTTACTAGGTGGTATAGAGAAATATAGTGCTCAGAAGCCCTTGAAGATATTTAGAAGTCTAGGGTCAACATGGTCCTGCCTTGTTTCCCCGTCCCTGAACTGGGTGAAGGAAGAAAATGCTGAAGAGTAAGTGTGTGAATCTCCCATCTGAGCTTGGCTGTGATGATCTCCATAATGAAATAGATGGTGGATGTTCATTACAGTATTCCCATGCACACATGAAGAATGGCCATTGTCTACCAGTGACTGCAACCTTGGAATTATGCCTTACAAAGGGGAAAACACTTGAGAAAGGGGAAAAGGCATAGAAACGGAGAGCAAAATGAATAAATTACTTAAACCTTCCTCTATCCAACATCATGGCTTCAATGATCATGAGATCAAGAACTGTGTCGCATTTAGAATACACAATGATTAAAACAAGCCCTCAGTGTGGCTCATGATAATCGCATTAACAACAAGAACTACGGCACACTGCTACCAGCTTCCAGCCTAGACACCGTACTGTTCTCTACCAGTGGCAGTGAAGATGATTAGATTCCTAATCTGGACTACCAGAGTGGTTCTGTATAGACGGAGTTGTCTGTCCAACAAACTTATGAAGCTGGACAATCTATCCTCAGCCACTGCAAACAGAGAGGGGTCAGCTTCTCCGTAGTTAATTATGAAACTTCAACTGATGTCAGTAAAACATGAGCAATCACAGTATTTGTAACTGAATTGTCACTGAATTATTATATGAAAATGCAGGAACAAGAGCAGGAGTGATGTGATAATATCCTATGGATTCTGTACCCTTATGATAAAGACCAACTGTATATCAATAAAGTGTTGTAATACATGCTAACTTTGTCCTTCTTTTGATCTAAGCCAGATGGAAAAGTGCAAAGTGAGACAATTTCCTTCCTTGAAAGCAGATTTATTCCATGTGTAGCTCTGCAGAGTTTTGCCTCCTTACTACTACCCCAGTGACCTGACTGACTCTTTTTATAATTAAATTTTAAAAAACCTTTTTGGACAATTATGAGACACCTCTGGATAAATTGGTCTTGAATCCAGAGCACCTGCCCAGAGGTGCCACCACCAACTGGTAACAAGAGCTGTAAAATGGTTGTACAGGATGAAAACCCGGACCACCATCTGAGGAGATCATGATTGACATTAAAGTCAGGTGTCTTATCCATAAAATCATGCAAGCTGCAGAGAGATTCATCATATTGTCTGAATAATGAACCAAGTTCAGCAACAGTGGGAACATGTGATCCCAAGATAATTTCTAATCAATCCTTTCAGGGATGGTATGACAGACCTTTGGAACAGGCAGGACTTGAACCTAGGCCTCCTGGCTCAGAGATCAGGACACTATCGCTGTGCCACCAGAACTCTTCCGTGATCCCAAGATATTTTTAATCAGCCAGTTCCGGGATGTTGTTAAATATCTCTGGAGTAGGTGGGACTTGAACCTAGGTCTCTCGGCTCAGAGGCAGGGATATTACCACTGTGCCACAATTGCATTCCAGTGTAATCCCAATCCTTAATCAAGTATTACCAATCATGAGTACCTTTTAAAGAAATAGAATAACAAGCCATGAGCAAACTCACCCTCTTTGAGGATTCAGCATACCTTCAACATATCAAACCATGTAAAGTATATTTTGTGTTCCTACTCTGCTTACCAAAGTAGATAATGTCACATTTCCCCAGACTAATCGGCCATTTTCTTACCCACTCAGCTAACCATTTGCACAATATCCTTCTACAGCTTCCTTGTGCCTTCAACTTGCTTTCCCACTTAGCTATGTATCATTAGAAGGTACAGTTGGTAATATATTAATTCATTTTTAAAAACTGGTTATTGGAAACAGGAGTTGCGAGCTGCAGCAGCATTTAATGCGCACCCTGGAAATGGTGATGGTGAATTTGTGTGGTCCTTGTTGTAAGGACACCCCCACTGTTACTAGGAAGATAATTTCAGAATTTTGACCCAGTGATGGATTAGCAAGCAGTTTTTCGAGGGCTCCTTGATGCCATACTTGGTTACTTGTTGCACTAATGTCAAGGACAGTCATTCTCACCACAATTTTGGAGTTCAGCTCTTTTGTCCATGTTTGAATAAATATGCTTGAGAACAGAATGGCAGTGGCAGAACCCAAATTAAGCATCAGTGAGCAAGTGCCACTTCATAGTACAGTTGAGTGCTGATGATCACAAGCAGAACTGACCTTGTTAGCTTTGCCTCACATTTCTGTACAGGATATATAGAGGCAATTTTTCCCATGGTCAGGCAAATGCCAGTGATGTAGTTGTGCTTAAATAGTTGAGTTAAAAGGGAGTTTCATTGCTGGAATGCCATCAATACCCTCACCCGTTATCATATCCAGTGACATCAGTCTTCACTGTGATATCATATGGAGCACTGAAACTGGCTGAAGGCTGGCATCTGTGATGTTGAGGGTTTCAGGAGGAGCTGAGATGGATTAATCCCCCTCAGCACTCCTGACTGAAGATGGACTCTAATGCTTCAGTCTGTTTTTGTTTTGCACTGATGTACAGGGCTTTCCTATTGATGAGGACGAGGGATTTGTACAGCTTCCAACTCTCAATAGACGATTAATTGCCTACACCATTACTGACCAGATGGGGCAGGACTGTTCCATTGATTGTGGGATCACTTAGACTATTATTGCATGCTGCTTCCACTGTTTGGAATGCACGGAATCTTGCATTGTAGCTTAACAAGGTCGGCATCTCATTTTTAGAAATACCAAGTTCTGTTTGTCGCATGTCCTCCTCTATACTTCATCGAACTAGGCTTGATGTCTTGCCTGATGGCTATTGTAGAGCGTCAGATTACAAGATTACAGATTAGGCTTGACGATAATTCTGATGCTGGCACCTCATCGATGCCCAGTCTTGAGTTGCTAGATCTGTTCAAAATCTATCCTGTTTTGCACAATGATAGTGCCACACAGCATGATGGTGGGTATCCTCAGTATGAATATGACACTTCATCACTGCAAGGACTCTGAGGTGGCCAATCTAACAGATGCTGCCAGTGTCAGATATACCTGCAATAGGTGAACTAGATGAGGTTTAGTAGACTTTTTCCCTTTTGGTTGTTCCCTTGTCCATGAAATGGGGAACATAGAATGAGCCTATTAATGGAGTTTAGAATGCTTGGATGGATTGATAAAACACACTTGATTATGCAAGACCAAGCGAGTAATATTGCTCCAAAATTCTGACCAACTGCAGAGAGATGCCACTGACAGCAAGGTAGCATTTGCAGTAATTGCATTATCCATCACTGTTATTGTGTTACGATGGTGGGGGTGGGGAATGTGTGTGGGATGTTTCACACAAATCTATTACATCTCTTAATTATTTTAAACAATCTTTTTCTTGATAATCTTGGAGCGAATAGGTGCTATGGAATTCATCCCACTTACAGTTCTTTAAATTAAAACCAGGCAGAAGTGATTTCAAAATGTGCTTTGCACCAATAGCTCAGGAAGATCTGCACTTAGTGAGTGAATACACTACTGACATGTACAGATCACAGGCCTCTGGCATCAACACTAGCATGCAACAAGCAAAATGACACATTAGCAATTATTAATGAACAAATTAACAGTGCTTTCACTTAATTTATCACTGGATCTGTAACTCACTGCCATGTAAATGATAATACAATATTATAACAGACTGGAGGTGAGTGTACTATTTAGTTATCATAGCTTGAATCAGACAATTCTCCTCACAAAACCTATGATAGAAGGAATACCTAAAGCAGTTAGTTCAATAACATTAAGAAATATTTCTTGTTTAATTCAAAACAAACCGCAACTATTGTATACCCTCCATTCTTAAGATACCCTATCCAGGTGCATGCAATTCTGGTCTCCCTGCTATAAGAAAGATGTTGTGAAACTTGAATGTGTTCAGAAAAGATTTACAAGGATGTTGCCATGGGTTGCAGGATTTGAGCGATAGGGAGAGGCTGAAATGGCTGGGGCTGTTTTCCCTGGAGTGTCGGAGGCTGAGGAGTGACCTTATAGAGGTTTATAAAATCGTGAGGGGCATGGATAGGGTAAATACCCAAGGTGTCTTCCCCAAGGTGGCAGAGTTCAAAACTAGAGGGCGTAGGTTTAAGGTGAGAGGGGCAAGATTTAAAAGGGACCAAAGGGGCAACTTTCGCATGCAGAGGGTGGTGCGTGTATGGAATGAGCTGCCAGAGGAAATGGTGGAGGCTGGTACAACATTGAAAAGGCATCTGGATGGGTACATGAATAGGAATGGTTTAAAGGGAACTAGATTTCTTTAGGCTATCTGACTGGCATGGACAAGCTGGACTGAAGGGTCTGTTTCCATGCTGTACATCTGTATGACACTCCTCAGCTATGAAAATCAAGTGGAATGAACACAGGTTCATCACCATTAGGATTCTCCCGGTCAAACTGGAGCATCTGACTTCAGCATTCTGAACATACTTCTGGTTTCTCAGAGACCAAACAGGTAGCTCCATCGTAGACAGTCAGAGATAAAGTCTTACTATCAAAGGCTGCTTCACCATTGTAGTGGACAGTCATCCTATCTGCAACATCACTTTGCAGTATGTGTCACTGCAAGAAAGGAGTCTCACTGGAGTGGATATTATTTTTTTTTGAAAAACAAAATCCTTTCTACTCCCTTGTTTTTGCTCAACTTATCCTCTTCTAAGTTTCCTCAAATACAACTTCCCCGAGCTAACTGGGGGTTGTTCAGTCATCTCTCCCAGAGTTCTGACAGTGGGACATGCCAGAATGCGGACACTTATGCTGCCGGGAAATTCAGGGGAAAAAGGCATTATAAAGAATTACTTTCTAGTTTATACAAATTCAGATATCCCAGAAATTATACAAGTCGATCATTAAGTAGAGAGAAATATTCTTTTGGTCTGTTATCTCAGAACTGCTAATGTATCTTTGATACTTCAATGACTAAAGACACTGTCTAAACATAAACCAGTTAAACTTGAGGAAGAACACTGATAAAGCATGTACAAGCAATATTATTCTTCAGTTGGAGACCCAACTGTTGCCACAACCATAATACAGACTGCAAGTAATAAAATAATTATTTGTAGTCATCCAGTGGAGTTGTTATTACAGGGTTCACTATAGGCACTGCAATGCACATCTTCATAATGGAATAATAAAGAGGTGCACAAAAAGGTTACAATAAAAGAGACTAAGATTAATTATGAGGTACCTCCCTACCAGCTACAGATAATACAGGCCAGAGCAGTCTCTATGAAATCTGCTGCTCTCTTCATTAATCTGGTTGCCGTTATCTACTCATCATCCAGTTCAGCTGCTTCCAAACCGTGCCACCACTGCCTATCATAGCAGCAGCAGGTTTGCTAACCTCCTACTCTAATAGGTCTTTGCGTCTCCTGCAAACATTCTTCTGGTCCCTACTTCCCACTTCCTTTCCTCACCCTCATGTATCCTTTGCATGCAGATTTTGCCGCTCCTGCCCTTTTTGTGCTCTTCCCCATGAAT